>NC_072823.1:7264347-7567391 GCF_027744805.1 Dunckerocampus dactyliophorus
TGTGTGTGTGTGTGTGTGTGTGTGTGTGTATATATATATATATACTGTATATAGAGCACGAATTGCACAACCGTTCTTGCGAAGGATGCCAGATATATATATATATATAGCACGAATTGCACAACCGTTCTTGCGAAGGATGCCAGATTCAGGCCAAAAGTAACAATAATTTAAACTACACAATTAAAAATGACACCACTTAAGAACTATTATACACTGTATGTAGAAATGGGCTCCACACACAGGAGGCGACATCGCCTCTAGTCCGTTCATTTTCAATGGAACTTGCATGACAGAGCGGTTATCGCAAGTTTCTGTCCTGCCATGCGACACGTGAAATTCATGCGTATTGAGTTTTGTGCTTGTGCATGTCATTATGCATTAGCATGCTTGCGATTTCAGAAAGTTGAAAGATGTTCACATTTTCATCGCTGTCGCCCAGACAAGGACCAATCGGTGCGAGTTTCATTGACAAACCAATGAGCGGACAGGATGCTATCAGTTCTCTCTCTCTCTCAGGTAAACATAGAGGAAACAAATACTTGCCATGTCAGTGTGTCACTGGCCACAGCTGTTCGTTGCCGCCCGTGTGCAAGGTTTTGTACGCGTTGGCAATGAGTTTCGCCAGTCGCGGTTCTTTGCCGCCATAACACCTTAAATAGCCATAAACAGCCATGGACTGGTCGCCAGTCAATCGCAGGGCGAACAAACAACCATTCACACTTACATTCATATGTATGGACAATTTAGAGTCGCTAGTTAACCGTGCATGTTTTTGGAACGTGGGAGGAAACCGGAGCACCCGGAGAAAACCCACGCACGCACGGGGAGAACATGCAAACTCCACGCAGAGATTCCCAACGGAGATTCGAACCCAGATCTTCCCGATCTCCTGGCTGTGTGGCTGTTTTGTGAGTCAGTTAAATAAATAAAAGCTTTCAGCCAAATTTTTTTCATTGTTCTTTTCTTAAAATTGTTAAAAATCCCATCTGGTTCTTGTGAACCCAATACCAAACAGGATATCTGCCATGACTGTATATCGGTATTGTACTGTGAAAGACAACACTGTCATATCGCAATATGGCTATTTTGGCCAATGCCTATTCGGCGTGCAGCAAAATGGCAAGCACAGAGTATCAACAAACGCATGTGGCAAGCACCAGCATGTCCTCCATATATGGACAACTGACATGCATTCGCAACACAAACATAATGCATGCATGGATACCACACTCATGCTCAGTCTAGACTGCTTATAGAGGTTATTTTTCAAAAATTGTACCCTGCATTTGTGACGACCAGCTGTGCTTGTCTAACCTCCATATAGTGTCCCTCAGGGCCTGTTGTGTTTGTGTGTGTTTGGATTTCTGTGTAGTTTTAAAGACAGTTCTGTGTGCTGCGAAATCTTCAACAAGAGCATTCCATGTAAGCTGGTCTCAGCCACACATGCACTGCAGCATTGGGTTTCTATTTATAGCCCTCCTTAAAAAGGACAAATAAGGCTTCTGTGTTAGAATCAACAACCTAACTTTGTTGGTATCCCATTTCCCTCGCTGCCTTTTTAAAGATGAGAAAAAGATCTCGGAGGTGCAGAGAATGAGTCGATGAAAGAGTGGACCACCAGTTCTCCTTATGTGCTTAATGTGTGCCGGCTTAAGTGAAGTTGGTGTGCAAAAAACAGGCTGTCCCACACACAGCCTTGATGTCGACCCTCCATAAGCGGTTCACTCGTCCAACGTCACTGAATGAAAGTAAACATTCCAATATCTGTGTAGAAGGCCAACCCATAGGAGTGAATACTACTGCCGTAGATGTAATATCCACTTTTTTTCATAAAATGTCCAATAAATGAAGGCGGAATGAAATAAATGATTGATCTTTGTAGACCACAGTGTGATCTAAACCAGTGATTCTCCATTGGTGGGTCACGGGTCTTTTGCTTGGGGAAAAAATAATGCTCTTATTCTGTAGGGTATTCTTATTGCAATAGTCGTCTGTTAATACCCCTAAAGGCGGCAGACACAAGATCCTTAAAGTTCTCTTTATTTGCAGCAATTAGCCAGCAAGTACTGTCTTCCAACCCAGTACACGTGGACATGAGGTCATCAACACAAACGCCTATCCAACTCGCAGTGTGAACAAAACCAACAAGTCAACACAAATGGAACACACAACACAACTGCACGAACAGGGGACTGTGTGGGTGTCAAAGTAACACTGACACACTACAGGCAAAGCTCTACCCACATTACAAGCACTGGGTAGCTGGGTTACTGGGTAACCTTGGGTAGTAACTCCCCGTATGCTACACATACATGAAAAAAAATTTAGTTGAAAGATTTCAGAAATTTGGGTCGCCACTTGTCATTCTGGGGTGATGGTGGGTCTCGCAGCCAAACCAGAGGTTCTCAACTGGTGGGTCGAGCATCCATTTTGGGTAGGTCGCACAAAAATGTGTAATCTCCAACCTGTGCTGGAGATGTCTGACTTTTTCTTTTTTAACGTAAAATAAAATATACAAATATTTTAATCATCTTCCTTTATTGTATATATTTTAATTTTGAGATTTAATTTTAATTGATGCATTATTTGTATGCATTCAGTTATGTTCTTCCTGATTTTCCAAAAAGCCTTAAAAAATTCCTCTAAAGTGCACTTTGCACATGTAATTATGTGTCCTAATGTTTTAAAAGATGACATTGGCATAAAAAAAAAAATAAATTAAATAAATACATTAATAAAGTAATACGTTTTTTTAAAAAAAAATAAGTGACTTAAATAAATGTGTGGAAATGTATTGAATGTAATGAATTAAATAAAAGTCTAAAAAATTATTTAAAAATATATACAAATAAAAATGAAATAAAAGTGGGTCACGACTAAATGATTATTTGTAAATGTGGGTCCCAAGTTGAGACCAGTTGAGATCCCCTGCTCTCGACATACTTGTAGCTTGCAATGCTCCATGACCCTTTGTGTTTTGCAGTTTTACCAGCAGCATTTGTAAAAACTGTAATGGTAACATACTGACAGCCATGACCCTCAGCAGTTGTTAAAAACATGCTATAAATAGGTAGCATTTTGTCAGTGTGTTCTCAGATGATTGGAGGAAAAGACAAGGGGGTGGAGGACAAGGGAGATTAACCACGCTGAGAGGAAGGAGTCAGGGTGGGGCAAATTGAGGTTCCATTGTGTCTGCCTTAATCAAAAATTAACAATTGGTTGCATTTTCCCTCATGAATACACACAACCCATTAGCTAATTGCACACATGTGGATGTGGAGGCACTTGAAAACAGCAGCACTCTGCTTTATGCGTAGCCATTCTGGAGGCTCAGGTCTGTTTATATAGGACGATGGGGAAGCCTGGTGGTGGTGTATTTGTTGGGAGAGTGATGGGGGATTGAACATGAAGTGACGCTGTCTTCAGTCACTGACAATGTGGAGCCTGAAGTGCTTGTCACTACCAATTGCTGTGTCATATATAGAGACTGGCACTGTACATTGTGGCCCGAATAAAAGGAGATACAAGAGACAGAAGTGACTATTTAACTTGTATTCATTAACTACTTTTGTCTTTCTATTCTTTGTCTTTCCTCAGAGGGCATGTGCTAATTGTTAGGATGAAGGAGGAGAGTTTATTCCAACGGAGGCTTTCTCTGTGTCCAAATGCCACTTCCCCACCCAAAATCGACCCCCGCCCCCTCACCAGGAACTTGTCCTTTGGAGACTACAACCTCAGTCCAGGTAAGCGGCCGTGTGCAAATAAGGCATAGGCAGGCTACGGGTTTCAAGGTATACGACGGTATGAGAAAGTCAATGTTTGAAAACCACTAAAATGTGCCGTGATATCATTCCTGCGGTATGAGAGAAAGTAAAGGTCCACACATCCACTCCCGCACTATTTCTCGCAACCGGAACTGGGCTTTGATGCGTTGAAACCATTACCTTATTTGCATTTTGCGTTGCTTCTTTTTTTTTTTTTTTGCTAGGAAAATATTTATGGTATTATTAGAGTTGCAGGATTAGCCACAGTAGACGGCATCAACAACTTCATTTGATTTATTTATTAAGAAAGAATTCAGGTATTTTTCGTAATTATTTTAAATACATATATTCCACTTCCGTCATGTTCTATATTATACTGCTTCAAAATGACTGTTCAACAGAAAGGGTTTTTTTCCCACTTCAATAAAGATATTTCAAAATAACCCATTTTGGAGCTGTAATTATAATACCGTGAATCCGTGATATCACAATCTCACAGCGGCCCATGTCTAGTGCAAGTGAAGAGTTTGTTTACCAAAAAAAAGTACATCTTTATTGTCCTTTATCAGACCAGAGTTGGTTCAGAATATATACAACCAGAGAGAACCTGTTGCAAATGAATTCTTAGACTTAACAGCTGATCAATAGCCATGCTTTTATTGTGTGTCAGCTGACCGCCTGCCTAAGTTCATGTGTCTACGTGTGACTTGTGTGTTGTGGGTTCCCACCAGGCAGTGAGGCAGACAGGCACGATCTCTCAGTGATGACTAATGAACTTAGTCCTGCCCAGTCACCAGGCAGCAAGGTAAGAACACAGTTCCTGGTTGGGCAATTCCCTCAGCGTGATGCTCTTTAACCTGATCTACCTGAGAATTTCTGGGAGTGCAGCACATGAATGTAGCGGAGTCGCCTAAAAGCTGTGGAATGGAATTGTTTGTACCAAGGTCATGTAGTAACCTCAGGTGAAACTAATATATTTTTAGACCTGATGCTTACCCCTCTTCGCTTATGTTGTATTTGTCCAGTCTCAATTTGTTTGCCTTCGTCCTGTCTCAATTTGTTGGAATCAAGTGGTCACGACATACAGTATTTTTGTGGCAAAGATTCAGTTTTCTTGTTTCTGCTGTCTTGTTTGATGTCTTCATCAGTAAAAGTTGCATCTCTCCTGTCCCTGTTCCAGTCTGAGTCAAGGATGTTTAATGGTCTTGAGAAGGATTGTCCCTCCCCGACAGAAAAGCTTGCTCGAAAGGAGTCTCTTAAGGTAATGACCACCCCACCCCACTGCCACCCCCCATTTTTCCTGTTGTTTTGTGGTGCAAATGGCCCCCGTGCGGCACTTTGGACACCACAGCTGTATGAGTTGTTTCCTTTTAATGAACTCTGCTTCTGCCTAGTGTTTGTACTCTTAGATTGTTGGTTGTACTGTAAGTTTGATGAGTAATCTATCATTTTCCTGTTTGTCAGGTCCAAAAGCAGAATTACCGGCAAGAAAAGAAACGGGCAGCCAAAGAATTGTTTAGTGCGCTGAAGGACCCGAGTGTTGTCATTATGTCCAACTGGCTAAAGGTGAAGTCATGCACAGCTTTCTAAGCTTCACTCAAACACAACAGCCACTCAGTAAATGAGCAGACAGCTCTAGGCGTGATTTAGAAATACATTTAGTAAGAAAAGCTTGTTAAGCTGCAATTATGTGAAATTGGTTCTTTGTTAGATCATATATCCATTTTCTGCCAGTACTTGGTAGGGGTGCAGCAGTATAGGAAACCCACAGTACGGTCCGGTCCATTCCTCGGCATTTAGGCTGTGGTTTCGGTAAAAAAATTTTGTGCGCAAAGAGAACCTTTTTTTCCTGTCTTTATTATTATTATTATTATTATTATTATTATTATTATTATTATCCAGTGGTTTTAAAAATGAGGTTTTGCAATCTACTGGCAATAAAGTAACAAAATTCTCAAATGAAAAATGAAAATACTGATATTGGATACAGAAAAATGGAAGGATGTGGGGGGCCACTTTGATATGTACATTAAGGATGCCAAAACTAATCCAATGTAGGTTGGTATATTGTACTATTAGCTATATAAGCTGTATGTTATAGGTGACAAAGCAAATTAGTGTAATATGGAATAATAGCTCATTAGAATGAACAAAGAACAAGCTGTGGGCCGAAAATGGCCCGTGGGCTCACTTTGGACACCCCTGGTTCAAAGTGTTTCTTTTTAGGGAAGTGCAAGTGCAACAGTAGGAGTTTGAACAAGGGGATGATTATTTGATTCCTTAAAGTTCCTTACCTGAAGCGCAGCGTTAATAGTTACAATGAATGAGAACAATGGCAGCACTTTGCTTTCATTTTATGCACTCATCCTTGTACCTTTACCCAGATGAAGTGTTCAAAAACAGGTGCACCGCACCTCTAAATGGGGGACACGAGGCAGGGGGGCCCGTTGGCTGTGTAGAACTGCTGGGTCCAAGTCGACGGGTGGGGCCCATGCGGCTGTTGTTGCCTATACTCGCGGATATATACTCTGTCCTATTCTCTGTCGCCTTTTCATTCGCGTTTAGACAGACTGTCCATCACTCGAATTATGCAGTGTGGAAAATGGGACATTACGTGGCAAGGAGGGCTTATTGCCAGCACACACGGTGCAAAATGTTTTGGGAAAAAAAAAGGAACAGTACATAGTAAAATAAAAACACAAAAACCGTTGTACCCCTAGTAGTTGGCCTTAGTGACTTCTGTAGGCGTGTTTTTATAAAGCCAAGCATACCATAATTGTGGCAAAAGGTGAACCGTCATAATTTTGGACATATTGCGAGCAAAATGGGGTTGAAATTGAGCTCCTATGATGAATTAAAAATGAATGGTATACATGTGAAAACATATGATGCATTACTCAGTGCAAAGACAAACTGTATATCCGTCCACCTTGAGACAGTCTTTGTTGTTAATGTCAGTTTCAAGCATTTTGAAGTGATAGTAATATCTCGCTTTCTAATTCTTTGCTGTCTTTAAGATCCGTGGCTCTTTAAAAAGTTGGACCAAGCTGTGGTGTGTCCTGAAGCCTGGAGTTCTCTTGATCTATAAGACCCCGAAAACAGACCAATGGGTTGGTACCATCCTGCTGAGTGCCTGCAAACTCATCGAGAGGCCCTCAAAGAAGGACGGCTTCTGTTTCAAGCTTTACCATCCACTGGACAAGTCCATTTGGGCTGTCAAGGTCAGACATGTTTGTAGTCTGGGCAGTCCCGACTGGTTGGTCTCCAATTTCTGTTTTATATTGTTTCTTGTGAATGGCTGGATCAGTGCCATTTCTTCCTGTTTGAGTCTCTGTAATGATACTGTATATACTGTAAAGTGTGTGTGTGTGCATGTATATGCATATGCATATGCATGTGCATATACTGTACATGAATATATGTAAAATGTAAAATATTACCAAAAACACCGTAGAAAGGCCCATGAACTACATAAGTGTGCCATACCATGGACATTATAAATTATAGTGGTAGGTTGCTGTCATTCATTTATTAGCCTTTCACAATGTCCGTATAAATCAGGGGTGTCCAAAGTAACATGAACATTAAAAAAAAAAAAAAAAAAAGTTGTAATCTAACAAGAAAAGTTGTAATTTTACGAGTAACATAATATCAGGAAAAATAGCAAAGTTGAAATGTTAGTTGAAATTAGCAGTAATGTTAAAATATTAAATTAGCAGAAATTTTTAAAGTCATTACTATGAAAACAAAAACAGGGGAAAGTTATGTGGGGGGGGCGGGGGAGTTATAATGTAAAGTCAAAATATTATGATTATATTATAATTACAAGAAACAAACGGGAGATAAGAGCAAAGTTGATACTAATAATAGGCTTTTTTACTTATATCAGCTGAGCAAAGCTGAGATGCAGTTTTTTCTTGAAATATATCTAACTTTTTAACATATCCAAATGTGTTGCTTTACAAAATGTCAAAAGGGGCAAAGTTGCATCCTTTAATTTTTCACTCTGTGGCCCTGGATGGAAAAAGTTTGGACACCCCTGGTATACCTGTAGGTCATATTTTTATTATGTTTCAGTCAGATTACATGACATGATTGTTGATTCATATGATTAGGGTCCCAAAGGAGAGAATGTTGGATCCATCACACAGCCTTTACCAAGCAACTACCTGATTTTCAGAGCTGCTTCTGAGTCTGATGGTGAGATGTTCTTTTTGTCAACGTAGCAGTTTTAGTCTTAGTTTGTTTGTATTGTACACACTCTTTCTTTGAATCTTTTTTTTTCTCTTTAGGTCGATGCTGGATGGATGCCCTGGAGATTGCACTCAGTTGCTCCAGCCTCTACAAGCTAACGGCCAAATCAGGAAAAGATGGAGATATCAGCACCGCTTCAGAGTCTTCCCATTTTCTCCATCTTTTGCAGTCTACCGCACTCACAGACGCAGAGCTTTTGCAGTAAGTGATGCACTCACTCACTGATGCAGCTGCATGCTCTGCAGCAGGGTTTCCAACCTTTGTTGAGCCAAGGGACGTATTTTACATTAGAAAAATTCCACAGCACACCGCTAAGTGTGCCATGACCTATTCTGTTGAGTGAATGGCAACAGGTGAATTACCTTCTGCCATCTTGTGGAAGAACATTTGCATTTGCCGGTGTATTATTTGTGATAAATAATCAATTTTGTACCAATTAATTGAAATTGGATAATTTTCCCCGTCACACCTGATGATTTCTCATGTCACACTGGCTGAGAATCACTACCCTAGAGTCCATCTCAGCCGTTACCTCCAAGTTTGCCCTCAGCATCAGTTGTGTCGCTCAAGTTGTGTGCTTGCCAGTGCATGCACAAGACAGTTCACCCATATTTGTCTCTTCCTTGTAGTTTGCGTTCATGGATGATTTCAGTGTATTCATTTTAATACTGTATTGTGAAAAAGCCTGTATACCAGGGGTGTCCAAACTTTTTCCAGCAAGGGCCACATAGTGAAAAATGAAGGGATGCAACTTTTGCCACTTTTGATATTTTGTGAAGCAACACATGCACTAGATATGCTATGAGGTTGCACTAGATATGCTATGAGGAAAAAACTGCATCTCACCTTTGTTATAAAGGTGAAAAAGCCCATTATTAGTATCAACTTTGGCCTTAGCTTTTCCATATTTCCTCTTTGGACACTCCTGCTGTATACTGTTAACATCCCGTGATACAGCCAGTTTCTCCACGCCCTCCCACGTGGATGAATACACTCTCTAATCATTTATCAAGTTCTACCAGTTGTAGCCAATCACAACAGCAGATGGGATCACATGGCTGACAGAAGCAGGAAAGACAGTGGAGAATGTGAACTATCCACTGTGTTTCCGTACAGCGCGCCTTAATGTACACGTAGGTGTGTAGCAGTCATCATAGCGCCACCATAGCGAGTAATTTTTGCATAAAAAGTTGGAGGAGACCTGACCTTATTTAATGGGACTTGTTGGTAAGAAGTTATATTATGCACACTTTAGTTTAAAGGTAAGGGTCGATGCTTCTGCTCCTGAGCGTTTAAGTGTTTCATTATGCCGTGATTTTACGGTGTTCTGAAATGTGATTTTTCTGCTGTGTCATCTTGGGTATTTTGGTTTGGTTTGGTTTGGTTTAGTTTAGTTTATTTGAACATGAAGATTACAATGGAATACATCTCATGAATAATTTTTTTCACAGTTCCACATGTCCAAAAGGAGTAGGAAGCCCTCTGGCTGCACTTTGGACACCCCTGACATATGCCATCTAGTGGCTGATGGGATTGTGTGCAGTGCAACGCCATAATTCTTACAATACAACTGGAGTTGGAAAGGAAGGAAATTAAATAAAGAGTCATACTGACAATATGTACTAACAAAAATAAGCAGCATCTGCTTAGGGCCCGGTGGCCATTGGTGGGGGCCCGAAACACTCTTTAATCCAGGCTAAATCCTGCTTGGGCCCCCAGGTGTCCAGAACCGCTACTGCTTATGTCGCTCACGTCTTACTGTCATTATCTCTTCTGTTACAGGCTGAATGCATCTGTACTGCTCGGCAACCACATGGACCATGACGAATTTTCAGATAAATCAGAGCGCGACGGTCACGATGACTGGGACGCCTCCGCAATTGATAATGGAGGAAGGTTGACAGAGGAGAGCGATGTGGACCAATCAGATGAGGCAGTGTCTCCCATGCCGCAGGGGACAGTTTATGTGGAGCAGGGTACAGAAGAGATGGCTGAGGTGAGATTCTTTGCACACAGCCGTGTGAACTACACTTGTGTTCATACAATGAGTTTAAAAAAAAATCAACAAAAAAAAATCCAGATTTATGAGTATTCTCATTTCAGCAGAGTGTATGTTTTTTGTGTGTCACGTTAGGCTGGGGAAGCGTCACAGGTGGAGACTGTTTCAGAGGAGAACAAGGGTCTGATCTGGGGTATTTTAAAGCAACTGCGGCCAGGCATGGACCTCTCCAAGGTGGTGCTGCCCACCTTCATTTTAGAGCCTCGCTCCTTTCTGGACAAGCTCTCTGACTACTACTATCACGCCGATCTGCTTTCACAGTCAGTAATTCTACTCGCTACAATTTAGCACTTTTTTTTTTGGTGTCACGATAGTATATTTCTTCTTAACCACCTGTGTTTTTTTTGTTTGTTTTTTATAACAATCTGCCACAGAGCTACACTGGAGGACAGTGCATATGGTCGGATGAAGCAGGTGCTCAGATGGTACTTGTCTGGTTTTTACAAAAAGCCCAAGGTATGAGTGTGCTCCATTCAAAAGGCATTTATTACATATGTACTTTAGCATAGGACAACTGTATGCCCCCTTTTGATAACTATATTAAGCATTTTAAAAGAAACATTAAATAAGAAACAAGCAAATAGTAGCATATACATTCATGATACATTAGCGCAATGGTTGTGTCTAATTCTAATGTTAGGACGAATTATAAATGCCTGCCACATTTTAAGGTTTGTTTCTGCTTATGCCAGGGGCGTCCAAAGTGCGGCCGGAAGGCCCCTTGTGGAGCGCAGCTCTTACTTTATTGGCCCGTCGCACATTCTAAAAATATCATTGAATAAGGAAACTGAAAAAAAGAAACGGCAAAAATAGAAAAATCGGCAGTAATTTTACAAGAATAAAGTCAAAATATTAAGGTAGTCTAACATGAAAAAGTTGTGATTTTATTAGAATAACGTTGCAATATTATGTGGAAAAATAACTTCCTTCCAGTAGCAGAAAGTTGAATCATTAAAGAAAAAAATTGTTTTATTTTGTTATTTAAAGTCATAATATAATGAGAAACAAAAAGTTAAAGCATTTGGAAAATTAGGTTGCAGAAAAAGTTATAATACTATGGGTTATAATATTCTGAGAAGAAAATTGACGAAGATTATGTAAGAAGAAAGTTGACATATTGGGGGAAAAACGAAGTTCATATTAATAATAATGTATAATATAATGTATGATATAATCCTGCAATATTTGGAAAATTAGGTTGGGGGAAAAATTTGTAATGTCATGGAATAAAGTGAAAATATTATTGGAATTAAAGTCTTAATATTATGCAAAGAAACTTTACAAGAAGAAAGTTGAAATAGTTGGACAATTTAAAAAACAAAACAAAAAAAACCATCAGAAATGGGAAAAAAAAGCTGCAAATGTACGAGAAGTAAGTCAAAAATTACAAGAAAAAATTGTATTCTAACGAGAAAAAAGTCGCACTTTTACAAGTATAAAGTCATGTTATAAGAAAAACGTCATTTTAGTAGCACAGAATTGAAATATGAAAGAAAAATGTTATTTTTTAAAGTCCTAATATTATGAGAAACAAACGAAACTAAAATAAACATTTGGAAATTGGGTTGCAGAAAAAGCTATAATATTATGAGGTTACAATAATCAGAAGAAAATGTACAAAGATTATGTAAGAAGAAAGTTGAAATATTATACATATTTTTACGAGAATAAACTTGCAATATTATGAGGAAAAATAATGTAATTTTAGTAGCACAGAGTTATTTTTTATAGTCATAAAAATAAATGAAAAAAATAAAATAATATGGGAATAAAGTCATAATATTAAGAGAAGAAAATTTACAAAGATTATGTTATGTTGAAATAATTAGAAAACTTTTTCACCTATATCACAAAGCCGTGATGCGTTTTTTTTCTTGAAATATATATAACTTCTTAGCTCAGTGCAAGCAAGTGGCATCCTTTCATTTTCAGTGTGTTTCTCTCCCTGGGAAACGTTTGGACGCCCCAGACTTATGCTAAAACTGACTCAAAGCATGAGGATAAGTTTTCAGCAAGTATATCGCCATCTTGTGGCATACTAAAGTCATTGCATTAGTTTAAGAGCGGGACTAAAGCACGGTGCATCCCGTTCATTTTGATTTGCTGTAAATATTCATATTTTGGTGTAAGAAATATTGCTTGATATTATTGCTCCAACACCCAACTGTAAAATAAACTATACATGTATTGTTCAGCTAACTTGATACTTTGTTTTGGTTTTTTTTGTATTTTCTAGGGTTTAAAGAAGCCTTACAACCCAATATTGGGAGAAACCTTTCGCTGCTGCTGGCCTCACCCCCAAAGTGACAGCTGTACGTTCTACATAGCTGAGCAGGTAAAACCACAGTGATCGCTGTTACACATAAATCTGAGGAACAGGACTCAAGTAATTTGTGAAACCTACTGCACACACGCTTTTAGAAATGTACCAGGTTTGAAAGAAACATGTATCAGATGGATTCTACAACCCACCTTTCCCATTTTCCGCATCTAGGTGTCCCACCATCCACCCATCTCTGCCTTTTATGTCTGCAATAGGAAGGATGGTTTTTCAATCAGCGGAAGCATCCTGGCAAAGTCCAAATTCTACGGTACGCAGAAGACTACACTTGGTATCGAGTTGTCTCCTACAATGCGTAATAGAGAAGGATAGATGACAGACATGCTGTATGCATGACACTCAATTCATTTATTCAACAAAATGTAATCTAGGGATGCTCCTCCAATCAGGGTTTTATGCTGCCTATTTCTATACCGATCATCCATGAGTGAGATCGGCCGATACTGATCACATGGATTAATTTATTTATGAGTGCATTTGGCCAAAGTTCCTGTTAGACAATTAGATCATTAGTTCAATGACAAGAATCAGTGATGCTTGGGAAAGTTAGTATGTAGTATGTGTTCCACGAGCTCCAAACTAACCACGTGGCTTGTTTTTGAAACGAAATGTCACTGTGGTGAAAAGTCACATTTGGAATCCGAAGACCAGAGGTTAAGCAGATAACTCTAGCTAGCTAGCGAGCTGGCTGGCTGGCTGGCTGCCACCAACGTAAAGTACAGCCAGTGACAGACAGGCAAAGTGTGTAAACAACGATGCAAGAATTGTCCAATGGCAATAGGTTTGGTCAGGGAGTGATCAGACACGCTGGCATTAATTGGCATAGCCTGTGGCAAGCTCAATACGAGACGCGTCTCTACATGACACAGCAGACATGAAGGATTTGCTGCTGCACGGTCATCGATTTTTGTGCTTGGCTTTGAAAGGCTTTATCGGCATACGCCGATCACATGTTTTTTTTACGGAAATCGGCTTATATTGATCGTTGGCGATCGATTGGACCATCCCTAGTAAACGTGTTACATTTTGGGATAGGTTCATTTTTACTTGTCATAAAAGGAGGATTAGGTTCCCACGTGAGCACTGAAATGCTACTCTTTGCTGCAAATAGTTTGTCATTGTACTGTACACTTTTCATTTTTAATTTGCTTCTTGAGCATGTTCTTTTCTCTGTGGTACAGGAAATTCTCTGTCTGCCATTCTGGACGGCAAAGCTCGACTGCTGTTTCTGAGCAGAGAGGAGGAATATGTCATCACCATGCCCTATGCTCACTGCAAAGGTAACCACATCTGTCCACTCACAGCAGTACGGGAATATTATAATTTCATTTTTGCCAATTCAGTTTGCATAGTGCTGAGATATTCTCACGTTGCATGTGTGTCTTCTAAAGGAATCCTTTATGGCACTATGACGCTAGAGCTGGGTGGGAAGGTTACCATAGAGTGTGAGAAAACAAAGTGTTTCACCGAGCTGGAGTTCAAACTAAAGGTACGCAGGAAACGTTCGCTATTGAGTTTCTGCCCTGTAGTCTTTGAACAAAATTTGACATTATGATTTTGTTTGCCACAGCCTTTCCTGGGAGGCTCCTGTGCTGTGAATCAGATAAGTGGCAAGATCTTTGTGGGGGACGAGCTTGCTGCCACAGTGGACGGACACTGGGTGCGTACCTTTCTAGTTGAATATCTGGCACTAGGTTGTTTACATATTGTGACAAAACTCACTTTCTTAAACGCCCTGGTACAAATACATATTCCGTGGTTTCTCATACATTCATTTAATTTTTGTGGCCCGCCACAATTAAATTTGGACTGCTATAGAAAAATTTGGCACTACCTTTTTATTATTATTTCTTTGAGAGATGTACAATGACAGTGCACGCTTACTGTACATGGAGCACACGACACATCATAAATTTTTTTTTTTTTAATCACCTGTATGTGTTATCCAACAACCATCCAACAACCCTAAGTCAATAACTTTATGTTCCCTTGATAAATAAGCTTTAAAAATGTGAGATCATGTTGCACATTTCTTGTGACGCAAACCAAAAAGCTCTATTTTACCCGTTCGCACACAAACACCGAATTTTGCGTCATGGTCAATTATGCATTACCCTCCGCCCTCCTCCCTCCCTTACCCCCACAACCCACCCGCACGGACAAGACCTGTGGAGAAGCACTGTATTCAGCTAGTGAAAAAGACACTCGGTTTTTGCATTTGTTTTGTAGAGATGTATTTGGGATTGAAGCCCGTTTCTGCCATTAAAAGAAAAAGTTTTCCAATAGTAAGTCATAATTATGAGATAAGAAAATTGAAGATGAGATAAGAAAGTCATAATTACGACCAGAAAAGTCCAAATTATTGTACTAGATAAAAAGTCACAATTATGATATAGGAAAGTCATAATGATGAGATAAAAAGTCGAAATTATGAGAAAACGTTCCAAATTATGAGATACAGACTGTGCATGTGACGCCTTCTTCACTAGGGCCTTCATCAAATGGCACTCGGCACATGCACTGTTTGTATATTATAATTTCGACCTGTTATCTCATGATTATGACTTTTCAGTCCCATTTCCTTTTGTCTCATAATTTTGACATTTTATCTCATACGTTTGAATTTCTCATCTCATAATTTTGACTTTATCTCATAATTCTGATAGTTATGACTCTCGTAATTTAGATTTTTTTATCTCATAATTCTGACTTAGCACTGGGGTATTTTTTTTCTTTGAGTGGCGGCAACGTGCTCCAATAGTTGTATGTAATGTATGTTGGTGCGTATTTTGAAGTAAATCGGCTCTAATGTGAAATTTCATTTCAGGACAATGAGGTTTTTATTCACGAGAAGCGGTCCGGACAGCAGGCAACACTGTGGAACCCTAGCCCCGATGTGCGCATCCGTCGTCTTAAGAGAAGAGTGGTCCACTCGGACCAGCAGGGAGAGTTTGAGTCCGAAAGGTAGACCACATCTTCTCTATTGGGGCAAAGTCGGATAAAATAACACAATCCCTTTATTCTATTGGGTTGTCATTTATTTTTTGGTAATGTGTTCTTGACACGACAGACTGTGGCAGCATGTGACGAGTGCCATCACAGACCGGGACCAGGTGCGGGCCACACAGGAAAAGTTTGTTTTGGAGGAAGCTCAGCGCAAAGAGGCCAGGGAGCGGGGAGATAAACCATGGACCCCACGGCTTTTTCACCAGGACCCAGTGACCGCAGAGTGGACATACAAGCATATGGAGTACGAAGACGCACATACAATAAGTCAAATAAAACCTGTTCAGAGTTGAAATGCATAGTTAGGGCTGAGCTGTTGTCTGACCGGCCTCATCATGTTTGCTTTAGGACTCAACTGTGGGAGCCTGAGCGTTGTGTGGTTCAGTTTGAGAGGGATGGAGTGATCCAAACGCAGGAGAAAACGCAAAGACGGCAGCACAGTGGACTCTCGTATACTGAGAGTTGGGCCAGCCAGCGCAAGGTTAGTCACAACACCACAGCTTATCATTAATAACTATAAGACAATGTTAACATTGATCGTTATTTTTGGGGAGGTGTCATTTTTGATACAGCACTGCAGCAAGTGTAATGAAATGGTTTGTGAGTGCAGTTGCACTCTAAATTATTCAACTCCGATTTGTTAATTTGATTTATTTTCAACATTTACATAAAGTAGTTTACAATAAACCAGGGGTGTCCAAACTTTTTCCAGCAAGGGCCACATATTGAAAAAGGATGGATGAAACTTTGCCACTTTGATATTTTGTAAAGCAACACATGTACTGTATATACTGTATGCTAAGAAGTTATACAGTATATATTTCAAGAAAAACAGGTGAATCATCACATTATTGTGGTGGAGGGGTTTTACTGCCTGTTGCCCCTTTCGCACTGCAGCAAACTTTAGTGCTGGTGCAGATTTAGTTGGAGTTGAACCCGTGTTGGTCGTGAACAGGCTCTACACGAGATTCATCCGATCTTCAGGATCGGGATCGGCTGCCGATCCGCTGTATTTTGAAGATCGGATGATCTCTTCTTCCGCCAGATCAGGTCGAACCGGTTGCCGTACAACGTTCGTAACTCTGGCCCACACTCCAACATGGTGGGTGCAGTAATGCTCCTCAAAACTGGTTGCCACTCGACTCCCGCCACCCGCAAGTAAAAGAAAACGCAGCACCAGCATGCAGACATGTCCGCAGTGTACCGTGGTGAAGTTAGTTTCAATTTGGACGTTGGATATTTGGCTTTGTAGCTACAGCTGTAGTCCCCCCTCAGTGTGACCTGACTGCTGTGTCATTGTGTGGGGAGCTCGCACAGGAAGTGCCGCTGTAACCGCTGGTTGTTTATACCAGGGACCGTCAATAAATTACTATTGCATTGAAAAGAGTTTGTTTAAAAAAATAAAAAAAAATTCAGTCATATATTCTAAATCACACCACAAATTGATCTGTAACCATGTCCAATGATTAGTCCTACCCTAAAAGTATTTTGCACCCCCATTTTTTCCAATTTGATCTTTTATTGGATTAGGGACCTGACTCACAGGTTTGTTGCAAGAGCCAAACAATATTGTTGGTCATGCTGTGTAATAAAAAAGTAAATCCAGCAATACTTTGGTTGCATTATTTCTAATGATTTAAAGAGCTACTGTATTTTCATCACCATATTCAAGTCCACAAATTCATGTTTGTAACAAAAGCTTGGAAAAAGGATCGGTATTCGATCGGCAAGTCGATAAAGATCGGATCTGAAGCCTAAAAATGTGAATCGAGACATCCCTGCTTCAGGGGAGCTGTGTCATTACATCACAAGGGTTGCGCCTCGTATCAGGACTTGACAAAAGGGAGATCAGCGTGACTTGCCTGGAGTTTTTATTTTGAAGAATACTAATCTTCCGTCAGAATTTGACAAACTACCTGGCAATCAATAATTAAAAATACTATCAAGTAAAGAACAAATGTTATGTAAGACTACAGTATTTGTTCTTGAACGTGACCATAAAGCAGTGACCAAACACAGCTCTGTCAGGGAGATTAAACACTTCTTACTCCACTACTCCAAAATAAAATACTTTTCGCCCCGACCAATGCGTGATTGTATGTTAGAAATAACCATAGAAAACATAATCTAAATGTAATATGAGTGTGGGTTAAAGGAATAAACCTTGATGGTGACTTACATGTTTCCATTTATAGTGTGTATTTGGTGGAAACACACACCTTAACAGATAGTGATTTCATATTTCGCGAAGGAATTTCAATTTTAATAATCTTCCACATCATTCAATGCATATGATGGACGTTGTGGTTGGCGGTGCAAAATATTTTTATTTGAAAGTATGGTGAGTATTCGAGGCTCATCCTTTTTGTATGCTCCTTTTAACCGTTTCCATTTTGTATCGGTAGCAATTTGCACCTGACCGCTAAGTTGCCTTCCTCTCTCCAGACTGAGGTGAATAGGATGTACAGGAAAGCCAGCAGCCAACCATCAAGCTGCAGCCAGAACACAGAAAGCAGCAGCACCACTCCAGAACCAACACACGAGTCTTCTGATAACGAGGGTGAGGATCACCTTCCCAAACTCTCAAACTAATAGTAACATCGCTAAAGGCAAGTCATGTTTGATTCATTTGTTGCAGTATGACACATCAGGGTAGGTTACATTTTTTTCTCATCACTTTTGATCAGCTGATGAACAGCCTATTTCACTTTAATGCTTGTTTTGTCTCACTCTGTTTTCTTATTTTTGCATTTTGAAGCTCTACTTAAAACCTCCTTAAGATCCAACTGTGCAAAACATAAATTCTTGCAATTTTTCAGCTGGTCTTAACATTTTGATCAGGAGTGTAATTTGATTTCGAGCTCTTCTTGGGCTACGTACAGCATCCATCACTCAGCTTCAATGTATCCACGTGTGATTTGAATTCTTTTGAGGAAGGTATACTTCTTTGTGTTTAATTTAGTATCTCATGTGTGCTTAGGGTTCTCAAAGCATTGTGCACGATGCAGCAAGGATGTGGCTCTCCTCCAGACCTCCATCTCCTCCATCCAGAAGACACAGCAAGACATTCAGAGGTAACAAGCTTACAAACAAGTTGGTTTGGTTTGGTTTAGTTTATTTGAACATGAAGGTTACAATGGAATACATCTCGTGAATCATTCTTTGACAGTTCCACATGTCCAAAAGGAGTAGGAAGAAGCAAAGCTTATTTAATCCTACCCCCCATCCATTCTACATCTAGTACAGTACATGTAGTTCACTTCCTGGATTCCATGTCATGTTTTCAGTGATAGTCAGGATAACACATAATAGATAACGGTTCTGTTCGTAAACTGTGATGTGAGTCATGTTTTAGAAAGTCAGAACTTATCTAAGTCACTCACACTTTACATGGAACACAGGAAGCACATAAAACGATTAAATACAAGAATGAAATGAAAGAGTAATAAAATGAGAGCAACTCCTTTTATCCTTGTGTTTGTCTGGCTAGTATGGAAGCATAACTTCCCAGGTCTTCCCAGCGCACGGAATCCACAACCCCTCTATCATTCATTAGCATTGAATCATCATCATCCTCAATGGTGGTCGTGCACTTGAGACGTGGGCGTGTCTCTTTTCTCTGAGCTTTTTATGATGTTTATCTTCACCTCCACAACGTTTTTCCTTTTCTTTGGCGCACTACCACTCGGGAGACATAATGAAGTGTAAAAAGTGAACTAATAAGCAATGTTATTTTTCCTCAGTGTGGCTGAGCAGACACACACACCGTCTCCATCCGCCCAGCTCAGGGGTGTCCAAATCTTTTCCAGCAAGGGCCACATAGTGAAAAATAAAAGCATGCAACTTTGCCACTTTGATATTTTGTAACACAGCACATGTACTGTAGATATGCTAAGAAGCTATATATAGATATTTCACGAAAAAACGGCATCTCAGCCTTGTCAAATAGGTGAAAAAGCCCATTATTAATGTCAACTTTGCTTTTTTCCACCCATGTTTACTGCAGCTGTTTTTTTATATTTTAACTTCTCAAATAATCTTTGTAAATTTTCTTCTCGTAATATTATGGCTTTATTTCCATAATATTTTTACTTTATTCCCATAATATAACTTTGACCCCAACCGAAGTATTTTTTTCAGCTCAGTGCAACTAAAATGCAATTTTTCCTCATTAGTTTATTCTGGTAAAATTCTTGAAAAAGTCTATCGGTATCCACTTGGCTCTGTTTGTTTTTTCCCATTTTTGCAGTTTTTTATTTTCTAAATATTTCAACTTTTATTTTTGCAATATTATAACTTGACCATAATATAGTTTTTCCGCAACCTAATTTTCGAAAAATTACAACTTTAATTTGTTTTGTTTGTTTCTCATAATATCACGACTTTAAAAAAAAACAGTTTTTCTTTACTCATTTACCTTTATGCTACTAAAATTGCATTATTTTCCCTCACAATTTTTTTTTACTTTGTTCTTGTAAAATTACTGCCCATTTTTTTCAAATTTTTAGAGGTGTTTTTTTTCTTTTTATCTTGTTAAACTACATTTTTAGAATGTGCCGCAGGCCGCACTTTGGACACCCCTGGCCCAGCACGAGCAACACACTTATTTTTATGCTGTGCGGTCCGCATATTCGTCCGCCAGCGTGTATTGCAAGTAGTTCTCCAGCGAGTCTCATATTTATGGACCACAATTAGGTTTTTTAATTAATATATGAGAGCGTGTCCGTAACAACGAAACTCCAAACTCTGCGGACCACCTGTAGTAGTTTTTAAATGGTTTTGCTTATTGGTTATTGACATTAAAAGCACACCTTCCCTGTCTTTGTAGGAACCTGTCGGCTCTGAGTCGTCAGCTCACTGGGCAGTGGGCAGCCGACGACAGTGTGTCGTGGATCGGCCGTCACTGCTTGATAGTCTGCGTTGTGCTCTTCTTTCATTTCCTCCTCAACTACGTGTTCACTTGAGAAAACAAAACCTAAGAAGAGTTCTCTGTCCAGCACTGATCTGGCATCAGGTCCCCCCTACCCCCGCCCCTCGCGCACCCACAAGCACAAACTAATCAACAGGGGGTCTTAGAACTCAGATGTGTATTGGGTGAACCTTTTTTTTTTTTTGTATAAGAGGCTTAGCATGAACTATATAGCAATAAACACAGCCAACGCCTGTCAGATAAATGGCACCCCCTACTGTAGCCAGACTGAAACAGCACCGGCACCAACGCACTTTGGACAAGGACATAGGGGAGCTTTCATTGTATAATGAAGAATGAATGAAGAATTAGTAAGAAGATTTTCGCATCCCTTACTGTCTTTTTATCTACTTGCCCTGCAATACTGTGTATCTGTGAGTGTGTTGTTTGGGTTAGATCGCCTCTCCAATGTCTCCTACACCACTATTCCACATTTTGGGCCTTAACGCTAATGCCAAAAAAAAAAAGAGGAAAAAAAAACATGTGGTATACAAACACAGAAGGAACATCTTCCAACAGTGCAATTATGCGTTTTGTATTTACTGTATTCTCACATCCGTTCCTTTTGGTCTTTTAAACTAGAATTAATTTTACCAAAAGAGTATTTCTAACAGGGAAGGACAGTGTGTTGTTGTTTACAGGGAGCACTGTGTGTTTCTATGGACACATACTGTAAGAAGGAAGACCTGAAGAGCGCAGGAGCCATACAGAGTGTCCTTTTTTTTTTTTTTTTTACGGTGTGCCTGCTGTGGCCTAACAGAAGAAGGACAAAAGTGCAAAAGTGTAGCACTGCTTTGCTGCGCAGCATGATTTGGCCAATGAAATATTTTCTGAATGCCATTTAGGTTTTTTTCTTTTGTCAGAAGTGGCCTTCAGTAAAATGGGTAAAAATCCAGAAGGATCAATCAGTGTCACCAATCCTTTCCTCACTTCCGAAATATGTACACGTGTACATATATAACACTATCTTATACATTTCTATGATTTGGTCTGCAGTTTCAGCTCTTAACTAGCCAGCTTGAAGAAACGTTTTAGTGGGATGTCTGCTTCCAAATGTAAATACCCTGAAAAGGTCAAAGTGAAAGTGAGTTCTCTCGGGAAATGAAGTCATCCGGTTGTTTCTCATCATTTGCCTGTTTCTGTCCCATTGTTTGTTAAACATTCATGTGATCACCTTGGTCCACAACATCTTCAAGTGACTTTAAAGATGTTAAACACTTAATGATTTCTTCTTTTCCAAGTGTGTACATATTTGTCTGCGGTGCATTTACAGTCCATGTAGGATTTCCGAATGTATTTATTGTGTGATTTAGCCTCTTGGTAACTAACTTCATCTCGGGAGGAGAGAGTTAAGAGACCAGGGATGACAATCGTACTCCCAGAATTGTGTGATATCTTCTAATGTGTGTGTTTGTGCACCAGAAAGCCATTTGAGTTGTGCTGAAACAAAGCCATGTCTGTGACCTTGGTTGTTTTGTTTGTTTTTAGCACTTTTGTAACATTTCAGTCCAGTGCCAGTACTGATCTACCCAATGGGAGCAAATTTTAGAGATGAACGTCGACTCTGAATGATTTTATGTACTTTTCATTAAGTTCTTGTTTTTTCTACTCAAATGCCATGTTGTGGGATTGTATATGCCACATACTTTTGTTATATATTGAACGAAAACGAATAACAATGATGCCCAATGTTTTCATTCACTCCTGTTGCACACTGTAGCACTACAGTAAAACATTTTAACCCTGTCACTGCCTCTGTCATTAGTAATGTCTAATTTACTCTTTTAAATGTTGAAACAATTTAAGCAAAATAGGATTTTGTATTTATAAATAATTTCCGTAGTTACAGCATAAACGTTTACGACCTTCTAAATAAGTTTTTCCACATTACAGCCCTAATATAATAGTATCCTCCCTATTTCTGAATCCATCAGATTCATTTTCTATGCTATTACCATACGTTTTGTGATGTTCGGAGTGTCCGTGAATGCATGTCGCAAGGAAGCGTCGTCATCGAACGGACTCACGAATGCTTTCCTTAATTGCGCTAAAAAGTTGGTTTAACGTAATTAATGAAATAAATTACTTGATGTTATGATACATAATCATACACAACGTATATTTATGTAGAGACGTCCCCCTATGTAGTAGGAGATAGTTTGCTTGTCAGGTCACTCATTAATTGGCAGAGGTTTCACGTGGCCCAGTTTGCTATGAAACGCGCCCTCATCCACTTACACTTTGATGTGTGATCAAGTGAATACCAAGCATAGTCTGCAGATATAATGACTACTGTAATAGCCTCTCCCAGTGGCGGCGTCATCTTTCCATTGCCTTCAGTGTCAGTGTCAAGTTCAGAAGACCTACACTGCTAAATGTATAATTGATGACGAGGAAACATACAAAGTGTTTCATGGTAAGTGTATGTCTAGTGTCCAATAGCTAGCTAAAGTACACTGTACACGTTTAAAAGTATTGTTTTTCAATTCCACGATAAACCTGGAACAATGTAGGAGCTCGCATACTGGACTACATTTTTTTATCAGTGCTGTTCCGCTCAGGTCCTGTAGATGGCGGTAATGCATGTGCATTAAACATTAAACAACTGAAGAAGTAGATGATAAATTAGCCCTCTGTGGACTTGTAATGCTAATGTTACGAAAGAAAATTCAGTGCGTGTGCTTGTGTGCGCGCGCGCGGGTGTGTGAGAGTGTGTTTTGGACATTCATCTGAACCGAAAACTTTCTAAATGAGATGAAGGCGCCAGTTAGAAAAGTAAGTTGTCCTAAAACAGTCTTAATTTGTACACGTTTACACCTAGCTTAACTACACTTGGTTAGCTTGCTATAAGTGCACTGCCTACTGCTCTTATTTTGTATTGTCCACAGTGGTTTACAGGTATACTGTAATTCTATTTCTCATCTGTAGGGGGAGTCCTTGTGCGAAAAACACCATTAATCTGTAGTTTTTCTTGAACGCTTTTAAATCCAGGTTAACGTTTAGTGTTTTTTACGTACTTTTGGGTTTATGTTTATATTTCACCATGAGAACTGTTTATCTTGCCTTCGTTGGTTTCCTTTTTTCAGTGTAACCTCACATGTGTGACTGCAGTTAACTTTTTTTCAACACATTGGCCCTGAAATCCACATAAAAATTTTTCACTGTAAAAATGTCTAACACGTGTAATGAACTCATAACATTTCAGCTCCTTCAGCAGCAGATTGTTACACCCACGGTGTAAGGAGAGGTTCTGCAGGTCCTTCATACCGACCGCTGTCAGGCTCTACAACACCTGCACCACCTGAACCATGTAGTCAATATGTAATTCTTTACACTGTATTCTTTACTTGCGTATCTTGCTTGCTGCTGTAACAAGTGAATTTCCCCGCTGTGGGATAAATAAAGTACAAATACAAATACAATGAACTCAATCATAATGAACTATAACTTGCAATGCAAATGTAAAATGTATCATTTAAGAAGTCATACACAAATTTAACAAACAACAGATTTAAATGTGATGACATAGTAGTTATTTCCCTTCAAAGTAAGGCCAGGCCTCAGGCACTTACAATTTACTAACTGTACACCAGCGGTGTCCAAAGTGCGGCTGTTTTTATTGGCCCGTGACACATTTTAGAAATATAATTTAATTAAAAAAAATTGGAAAAATACAACAAAAACACAGAATGTGAAGACAAAAAGCGGAAATGTTGATACTAATAACTAATAATAGCACAAAGCATTGTCCTGAAATATATTTTTACAAAAAAATTACAAAGAAAATTATGACATTTTACCAAAAAAAAAATACATTTTTTAACCAGAATAAATACGCAATTTTTTTTTTTTTTACAAAAAACACTTACATTTTTTACCATATTAAAAAAAATATGTAAAAATAAAAACAAATGTGGCCTCCTGCACCTTTTGATTTTTCAGTATGTGGCCCTTGGTGGAAAAAGTTTGGACACCCCTGATGTACACAAAAAATAATGTGTCGGAACTTCAAACGCATTATATCTTTGTGTCTTTGTGTCATTTGGCAGCTTGATGTCAGTGTTGGCTTACTTTTCCCACTCTACCTCTGCAACCAGCCACTAATGCTTTGATAGACCGATGACTTTTTTTTTCCACCAATAGGAAGCCGACTTTCATGGTCGACTTTTCGTTGCCTTCCTGTACCGAAAGCGCATACAAAATGAGCAATAAACCTGACAACACAATTACAAGATCATGGTGAACATTATTGGTCATAAATATTAAATTGTAAATTAAAATGATAAATTTAACAAGAAAACTAAAAAAAAAAAATCTGCAGTATTTTTAAAAGAATAATGTCAAAATATTAACAGAAAAAAGCTGCAACATAACAAGAAATAATCCTAATTTTACGAAAATAACATTGTTGTAATATGGGGGGAAAAAAATAAAATTTTTGTACCATAAAGTTAAAATATTCCAGAAAGAATTTTTTTTTTTTTTTTAAGTCGTGATTCTATGAAAAACAAACAAAACCAAATAAAGTTGTCATTAGATTGGGGAAAAATGTTATAATACTATGAGAATAAAGTCAAAAGAATATGGGAATAAAGTTATAATTACGAGAAGAAAATGTACAAAACAAAGTTGAAATAGTTGGAAAATAAATTTAAAAAAAACAGCAGAAATTCAAGAAAAAAACAGCTGTAATTTTACGACAATAAAGTTAAAATATGAAGAGAAAAAAGTTGTATTCTAACGAATTTTATCAGATTAAACTCATCATATTATGGGGAAAAATAATGTAATTTTAGTAGCATAAAGTGGAAATACAAAAAATATATATATATTTTTAGTCATAATATTTGGAGAAACAAACAAAACAAAATAAAGTTGTCATTTTTAGAAAATGAGGTTAGGGAAAAAGCTAGGGATAGGCTCCAGCGTACCCGCGACCCTAGTGAGTACGAGCAGCATAGAAAATGGACGGATGACAAACCATAGAGATTCAGTTTTTCTTGCATCCTTTCATGTTTCACTGTGCGGCCCTCGTTGGAAAAGTTTGGCCACCCCGGTGTAAAATGTCTCTGTTGTCAGCCTTGAGCTTCGTCCAGGCTGAGGTCACTGCTTTCATTTGTTCTTTATGGTCCAGGCCTCTCCTCGGCTAGCTTAATCTCTCCCACAGGTAAGTGGGAGAGATTGGGCGTGCTATGTTTGTTTTGGAGTCAGGCGGGTTGTTTACTCCGTTCCCGCCCAGGCCCATCGCACAAAGGCCAGTCCACGAGTTGTAGAGAGGCAGGGGACTTGTTGGGACTTGTCTTCCCCGAAGATGGCAAGGGAGGGGCGTCGGGGCTGTGTGTTGCTCCCCGAGGCTTTGTGTGTGTCTAATGTGTCTCGTCTTTCTAGATCTAACTTGCCTGCGGCCAGTTTGACATGCATGATTCTTCTCTTGTACTTCCCCTGTAATAGTATCTTAGAAGATTAATATCCACCCAACACCCTCCTCTTCCTAAGTCCTGTCTGCCTAAAAAGTTAGACATATTTCAAGAAAAAACTGCATCTCAGCTTGGTGATATATGTGAAAAAGCCTATTATTACTATCAACTTTGCTCTTTTTTCCCCATCTTTGCTTTTTTTTCATTTTTTAAATGTTTCAACTTCATTCTAAAGTAATCTTCGTATATTTTCTTTTCATAATATTTTGACTTAATATTATAATTTTTTGCCCAACCTAATTTTCTAAAAATGATTTCTCAAAAAATTACTTCTCGAAATATTACAACTTAAAAAAAAAACTCCATGCTACTAAAATGACATTATTTTTTGACATTCTTGATTTTATTCTTGTGAAATTATGACTTTTTCTTGTTTAATTACAATTTTTTTCTCTTTTTATTTTGACTTTATTCTTGTAAAATGCCTGCTGATTTGACCATTTTTGCTGTTGTTGTTTTTTTAGTTTTTAGTTCAAAAAATAGCAGCAGAAATTGAAAAAAACAGCAGTAATTTTATGAGAATAAAGTCAAAATATTAAGAGAAAAAAACTTGTATTCTAACAAGAAAAATAAGTTGCAATTTTAGGAGAATAAACTCATAATATTATGAGGAAAACTAATGTCATTTTAGTAGTATAAAGTTGAAATATGAAAGAAAAAATGTGTAATATTATGTGAAATAAAACAAAATTAAGTTGTATTTTTTGGAAAATTAGGTTGCAGAAAAAATTCAAATGTTAAGAGAATAAAGTGAAAATATAAAAGAAAAAGTCCGATTCTAATTAGAAAAAAAAGTTTCAATTTTAGAAGAATATTGCTATTGTTACCCTCGTTCCTGCTGTACCTCGTCTCCTTACCGGTGCTGTCACTTCGAACAGTTTACTTACCGTGATTCTACCTTTCGTATTGTTTTCCACAGAGCCTTTTTCTCTGTCGCTTTTGTTTTGCTGCTGTGAGTACCTGCACTTGCATTATTAAAGACTCTTTATTTTTGCACGCCACCGCCTCATCTCTGCATACTGGGGGTCAAGCACTCGACAGCCTGAACTCGTGCCTGACGTCTCGTGACAATAATATTACAAAAAGAAAATATAAATATAATAATATGTTTTTCAACGAAGTATTGTATATCACAAAGCTCGGATGGAGTTTTTCTTGAGATACACTTCTTAACATATCTTATAAAATATCAAAGTGGCAAAGTTGCATCCTTTCATTTTTTACTACTTGTAGGTGGCCCTCGCTGGGAAAAGGTTTGTACACCCCCGAGGTAAAGGAATTTATTTAGTCTTTTTGCTGTTGGACTCGCATTGTAATGCTTCCCACTGCCCTACAATGCAAATGGTCGACTGCGATGGGTCGTTTCCTTTGCGATCGTGGTGAACAATGGCGCCTGAAGCACACGTCCAGACTGTTATGATGTACAGTAGATATCAGTGCAATGGTAACGGCATTATAGCATTTGCAATAATAATTAGATTAACTGTTACTGGAGAACAATAACATAGTGCTAATTACATGCTAATTACTCATTTGTTCTTGAGGAGTTATAGTTAGTAGAAGACAGTTTAGTTTCTGTCATAGTCGACTCACAAGACCTGGTCTGGCGCAATGGGAAAGATGAGTCATTGACATTGCCTTTGTCTTTTTACAGTGTGCGCTTATTTGTTGGGAATGGTCGCCTCTTGTCGTCAGCGACCGCACAAGTCACAGGAAAGTAGCTTGGTAAGTGTGGCGATCAGGTACGTACACACACACACACACACGGAGACAGGAGCCACTTAATGCATAAAAGAGCGAGGTGTGATAATGATCCCTTTTAAAGTTGCTAAATCGCTACCCTGCAGCAGTTATACAAGCAACAATAACAGCTATTATCTCTGTTTGTCGTCATGGCAGCAGAGTTCCCCTGCTTGTTTTATCCAATTTCCCCCTTTTTTTTTTGTTTTTTTTAAACCAGCTCTGTCTTGTCCTAAAGTTTAAGAAGACAAAGCAGTGGCCTGGAGCACACGTACAACTCCTTCATGTCATCATAAATAGCTCCAATTAATCATTGAAAAAGAAGTACAGGTACGTCTATTGAAACACCAACCCACCTGAAGGCCATTTCCGCCGCTGAAAGGAAAAAATATCCCAACGGTAAGTCATAATTATGAGATAACACGTGTAAAATTATGAGATTTGAAGTCATAATGATGAGATAACACGTGTAAAATTATGAGCTAAAAAGTCATAATGATGAGAAAAATGTGAAAATTATGAGATTTGAAATCATAATTATGAGATAAAAAATTGAAATTATGAGACAAAAAGCCATAATTATGAGATAAAGTCATATTTGTGAGCTAAAAAGTCAAAATTCTGAGATAAAAGTCATAATTATGTGATTAAAAAGTCAAAATTATGAGATAAGAACTTAATTATGAGATAAAAATGTGGAATTAGGAGATTAAAAAGTCATAATTGTGAAAAAAAAAAACTCAAAATTGTAACACAAAGTCATTGTGTTTTAGTTGTTTTTTTTGGATTAAAAATTGAAATTATGAGATACAAACTGTGCATGTGCCACCTTCTTCACTGGAGCCTTCGTCACATGGCACTCCGCACATAATTTTGATTTTTTTAATCTCTTAATTATTACTTTTAATCTTGTAATTTCGACTTTTTGTCTCATAATTCTGACTTCTTATGTCATAATTCTGACTTTTTATCTCAGAGTTGTGACTTTTTATCTGGTAATGATGACTTACCATTGGACTATTTTTTTTCTTTCAGTGGCGGAGACGGGCTTCTATACCAAGCAACCTGAGAAGAGGGAGTCTTCAATCATTTTTATCACACCTTTTAAAAGTTTACGGCACCCATGGTGGCCTTGGTGGTCTTTGACCTGTTGAGCATGTGTGTAGTTGTGCAGCCACATGTGCTTTTCATGTTAACTAAAGATAGATGAGACATCTGCGTGTTGCGTTACGTGTTTTATCTTGCTGGCGTGCTGTTTACATGCGGCATGTTACGAGACGTTATCAACTTCCTGTTCTTTCCGCTTCCGGCCCTGTCATGTTGGCATGGCTAACTTGCGGCGTGAGCGTCGCGACGCTGCTCTTCTTCTACCTTCTTCTCGTAAGCAACTGCCAACAGAATGAAAGCCGTGTGTGTACACATGTTTGAAATTCAACACACATCTTACTTGCTAATTATTACTGGCGTCAACACAGCGGCTGTTTGTTGTTTGTTGCCAGAAGCTTCTTGTTTGGAATCACTTGCAAACATTCCTGCTAAAGCATCTTACATGTCAGCATGTCGCAGCGTGAGAAAGTAAGATCCAAGTTGCCTGGTTAGTCACAATGCGATATGATACACAAAGAGTTTCCAAAGTGCGGCCTGGGGTCCATTTGCGGCCCGCATCACATTCTAAAAATATAATTTAATAAGAAAACTAAATTTAAAAAAACAACAACAAAAATAGAAAAATCTGTAGTCATTTTTCCGAGTATAAAGTCAAATTATTATGAGAAAAAAGTTGTAATTTAACTTGAAAAAGTCATAATTTTACAAGAATAATGTAATATTATGAGTAGGGATGTCCGATATTGGCTTTTTTGCCGATATTGTCCAACTCTCAATTTCTGATTCCGATATCAACCGATACAGATATGTGTAGCATCACATATCTCCTGTCGTGGAATTAACACACATCTGTTGTGAAACGAATGGATACAGCATCAGCAATTAGCTTCTCGACGTGGCTGTAAACAACATCACACGGAAGCAAAGTACAGCGTCTCCCTGCCGCTATTTCCGCCTTTGTTTTACATTCCCGCTACCCCATAGACATATGAATGAATGAATTGTGCGCAGGAATGCAGTGTTTTCCACAACGGCGGCAAATTATGCTATCAAAAGGATGTTATAATGGCCAAATCATGCAGTCTATAGGCCAAATACTATCAAAGGTAATTGTTAAGTCTTGCCTGTGAAATGTTATTCCCGGGATTTGGTTTGCAACACATGAATGAGGCATCTTCTCCTCTCCGACTCTTGCATCATCCAGTATGGCAGCGACATTGACGTACGGCTCAGCGCTTGATGCGGCATCTACATATACAGTATATGTCTATAAGCTACCCCGCTAACCATTAGCAGTGTTTTGACAACTGACCACGTCCTGCCACCCCGAACACGGTTAAGCAAAGCATCGGTGTATGCTGTGTGTTGACTGTTACGGCGGCAGCAAGGTTGCTTGTGGCGCTTAAAGGGCTATATCGGTTTTCATTATGGGGAAAATATAAAAGATATGACATTTTTATGCCAATATCGAGCTGATAATATTGGCGGGCCGATATTATCGGACATCCCTAATTATCAGGCAAGATAATGTCATTTTAAAATTCTACCACTACAAAACATGTTATGTGTGTTTGTGAGGTTCTGGCATGGTTTTAACTCCATAGTTGTTCTGCCGATCAAGTCTGGTGCATGTGTGTCTCACCGAACATTACAGTAACATTGCTGACACCTAGTGGTCCATTTAGAATACTACATATCATTTACAGCGTCTTTGAATGAGTCTTCTGAATGCCTTATATTTGTACAAGTATTTGACTTTATTTAGCCATTGTTATGCTTGAAATTGTGTAATTTAAGCAACTAATACATAACATTTGCTTCAATATGCATGTTTTTGATTAATAATAGGCTGTATTCAACCACAGAACAGCATGATTCATTAATTTGTGTATTTTGGAAAAACCATGATACACTGAAGCCACAAAATTAGAAGCGCAGATTTGTATTCATTATAAATACTGACAATATTAGTACAATTATTATACAAACTCACCAGTCCACGTTTCATAAGATACAATTCCAATTCTAGTGCTATAGCACATAGTCCAGCTCAGTGTGGAACGATAATAAATTGCATTGCACACAAAGCACAGACAAGTGCTACCGTACATGCATCCTCCATATTCCCTACAGTAGAGGCCTTGAGTCTTGTGTCCTTTGCAGCAGGAACTTGACCCCTTGCTCTAGTGTGAATGTGTGTGTACTGCCCACTCAGCTCTTCCACGCATCCATCCAGGCCCAGATTCCTGCATGTGGACCTCCCTGCTCGGGTGTTGGGAGAGGGTTGTTGAGGTTGCAGAGCAGGCTTTGAAGGAGGCTCCAGTGACTCATTACCCAACAATCCACCCTCCCTCCATGCGTACTTCTCCCCGCTCGAAAACATCTCTTTCCTCACCTCTGCCCAAACCCTTGCCCCTGAGGCCCAGATAGCCGACACTCGTCAGTTGTTGACTGAAGAAAGGGGATTGTGTTTCAGACTTCCGTCAAAGACTCTTCTGTCTTCATGTGTGTCGTATTGTACCATGCTACATCCGACCAGTGGCCGCTCTCTCATTAGGGGTGGGCGGCAAGACCCCACCTCATCCAGTCGATGACACTGTTTTCCTTTCTTCCCAATATGTGTTTTATATTGAATGCAGATCAGTGATTTATTAGAGAGGACACATACAGTATCGACAAACAGCCCACTCACACTCACATTCATACATACAGTATGGGCAATTTGTAGCCTCCAATGAATCAAAAGCAGAGCTCGAACTAAACAACGTCCATCCATTAGGGTAGTGGGTGAGCTGGAGCCTATCCCAGCTGACCTGGACACATTTTTCACTGTGCTTCCTATTTTTATTTTCATTGAATTGCAAAAACCTACAGTTGCACTCTAAATTATTGAAGCCCATTGTCCAGTCGTGGCCAGAACTTTTGAGAATTACACAAGTGTTGGTTTTCACAAAGTTTGCTGCTTCGGTGTTTTTTGATTTTTTTGTCAGATGCCAGTTATCACTTTTGCCTTTGGAAAAGGCATTGTTTGTCACTAACCTGTTGTTGGATGGTTGGGAGAATTTGCTTTCGGAGGTTGTTTTGGTGCTTCTTTATTCATGGCTGTGTTCTTAGGCAAAACTGTGAGTGAGCCCACTCTCTTGGTTGAGAAGCAACCCCACGCATGAAGGATGCTTTCCTGTTGGCATGATACGGTACTGATGGTAGCGCTCACGTGTTCTTCTCTGGACAAGCTTTTTTCTGGTTGCCCCAAACAATCAGAAAGGGCATTCATAAGAGAAATTGGTTTTACTCCAGTCTTTAGGAGTCTAAGACCTGTATCTTTGACAGAATACCAGTCTGTCCCTGATGTTTTTCCTGGAAAGAAGTCACTTCTTTGCACACTTGACACCAGGCCATCATCCAAAAGTCTTTGCCTTACTGGGCGAGCAGATGCACTCACACGCGTCCCGATCCCGCAGCTAAATCAATCTTCAGAGACAGTCCAGACGCTTGCTGGACTTTCTTGGGCACCCTGACGCCTTCTTCACAGCAACTGAACCTCTGTCCCTGAAGTTCTTAATGATCTGATAAACGGTTTGTTTGGGTGCCGTTTTACTAGCAGCAATATCCTTACCTGTGAAACCCTTTTTGTGTTATGCAATGAGGACTGCTCGTGTTTCCTTGCATGTAACCATGGTTAACAGAGGAAAAACAAAGATTTCAAGCGACACGCTCCTTTTTAAAGCTTCCACTTTGTTATTCTTACTCAGTCAGGCTGATACAGTCGTCTCCAGCGTTTGTCCTTGTTAACACTCTCACCTATGTTAAGCAGAGAATCACTAACATGACGTCAGCTGGTCCTATTGTGGCAGGGCTGAAATGCAGGGGAAATGTGTTTTGGGGGGTTAAGAGGGATTATTTTTCATGACAAAGAGGGGATTTGCAATTAATTGCTATTCATCTCATCACTCTTCATAACATTCTGGAGTATATGCAAATTGCCATCATAAAAACTGAGGCAGCAGACTTTGTGAAAATATTTGTGTCATTCTCAAATTCTCTGGCCATGACTGTATTTATTTTCAAAATGTCCAAATATTGAGGGCCAATAAAAAAAGTTTTATAATGACTCATCAATTATTTTTGAATGATTGTTAGCATGCGGGGGACAAAGAGATAATCTACATATTCTGCGCAGCTTGCCTGGTTGATGCCATACCAGTTTTTCCCCACATAAAAATCCACTGCATCTGCTATGTCTCCATTTCAACTTTATCCGCTGCAGCTTTTATAAGAGAGCTCACTTTTCACACTAAATGTTCTTATCTGTCATGCAAGATCCTGAAATCTTGTGCATGTAAACGTACACCTCTACATCCTGTTCCCACAACTCACACAGCCCCTCGCTCAAACGGCCGTGGACTTGTACCGCACCTCATGGGGATACAAGCCAGACGTTTGCGGTCATGTTTTAGCCATTGGCTGAGGGAGTGGGTATGTTTTTATCATCCTGCCGTGTTCCTGCGTGCGGTAGTGTGCGTTAAAGATGACATCCATGGGAGATGACATCATTGGGACTTCCTGTCAGGCACACAAGGAAGAACCTTGCATTCCCAAGTAAGCAGTGACTGAATATTTTCACATAATTTCAATTTCATCTGTGGGAAAATAGGACTTTTTATGTCGCCTGGTGCTCATTTTTCTGACATATTGTCTTTACATGCAGAACCATCATGAAATATAGTACCTGCAGTCGTGCTTTGGAATATATAACCGTGTTCTTGCACTTTTGAATCTTTCCAACAGAGAAATATGTCCTGTTCAGAAGAGCATCAGGTACAGTTACCCCAGTCTGCAAAGATTCCATACAAGATCTGTATCAAAAATTCCGCCTTTACGAGGAAAATAATGCACATGTTTTATGTGGTATTTATGTGGTATTCATTCATTCACATTATGTTGCAATGAAGTTCCACCCCGCCTGGCAACCCTCCTGTTTTCCGGAACCCCCGGATTTTACCCTTCTTTCCTGGTGCCTAACCGTTTTAGTTGTATTTTTGCTGTATTTAACTTTTAGCTTTTGCTGTACTTTAACTTATGAAAAAATGGTGAAAAAGAGAAATCCTTCCGGAGCAGTTAGAGACTTGTTAGAGTACATTGTTTTTCTCTGTATATTCTGACTTTATTCTTGTAAAATTACTGCAGATTTTTCAATTTGTGCTGGGTTTTTTTTTTTTAGTTTTCTTGTTAAATTATGTTTTTAGAATGTGCCATAGGCCAACAACAACAACAAAAAGCAGCCGCAATTTGGACACCCCTGCTGTTACACCACAGGTAGTTGGGTCTTTGAATTTCCCTTATTTTCCCTCATGGTGTACCTAATGAATTGTCTTGCGAGAGAGGTGCGCTGCGTTTCATTCCAAGGCTGCTGTCTCATGTGATTAATGCCGCAAGCAAAACAACTCTCGGGTATTTGCCAAAAATCTGCCACCTTGCTCAGTCTTGAGGGCCGCTTGTGGACTGAGAAGACCATTGTTCTTCTTGGGAAAGAGCCCTTGAGCCATGAAAAACAGTGCTTCCTCCTTTTGCAGGCTTTCGGCTTCCAGTTTCCTTCTCCTTGATATGTAGGGATTTATAAAGTGGCCACTTAGTCTTATAAAATGGGTTCAAGTAGATCCAGGCTTGACTTGGAGGAGACAGCACCCACAGATCTATGTTGCATACTTTTTAGAATCACGTTAATGAGTAATTAAAAAACATTATTATACCTATCCATCCACCAAAAAAGCTGCTCCCAGGTGATTGAGAAAGTATGCACACTCATAGTCGCACGCCCTTTTTAAACACCTGTAATGTCTCTTATGCACACCTTTGTTCTATGGTCAATCTCGGCATGACTGATGGACACGTTTGGCAGTCGCATCAAAACCTCAATGAGGTGATCAGTGACTGGGGCTAAGCAGCCACGCAATGCATCGGTTCAGAGTTTGAAGCAATGTGTTGCACGCCGTGAGAAAGGACTTCAGTGCCAGGAAATGACACTTCTCTTCTCTCTTAAGTTCCAATTAGGATTGTTCTAAATTGCTCAGATGTTTTCCTTGCCATTTGTTGTGAGGCAGCGGGCTCAATCGTAAAATACAGCATATGCCACTTTCTGACAACTCATAAAAACACTGGCTTTTGAAAAAGGGTTTCAAAGAGTTTAACTTATCATGATATTATCCGCCTCTATACACAATACATTTTGCTTCTTCCTACTCCTTTTCTGAGCATTTTTTGATTGCTTGAAGCAGACGTGGGTGTTACTGGCTCAATGTGGGGCGTTTTTTTTGGTCCACAAAAAACATTTTTTGTGCCTATAGCTGATTGTTTAGACCAAGGGTGTCCAAAGTGTGGCCGTGGGGCCATTTGTGGCTCGCGGCTGTGTTTTTATTGGCCAGCGGCACATTCTAAAATATGATTTAACAAGAAAACTAAAAAAAACAACAACAGCAAAAATGGAAATTTTACAAGAATAATGTCAAAACATTACGAGAAAAAAGTTGTAATCTAACGAGAAAAAGTCGTAATTTTATGATGTTTTTTTTATATTATGAGGAAAAATAACATCATTTTAGTAGCATAAAGTTGAAATGTTAAAGAAAGAATAAAAATGTTTAAAGTTGTAATATTATGAGAAACAAACAAAACAACAAATAAGTTGTAATGTTTGGAAATAATTAGGTTGCGGAAAAAGTTGTGTTACAAGAATAAAGTCAAAATATTATGGGACTAAAGTCAAAATTCTGAGAAGAAAAGATACATGAAGAATGTTGAAATAGTTGGAAAATTTTAAAAACAACTGTAGTTTTACAAGAATAAAGTCACAATATTCAGAGAAAAAAAGTCATATTCTCGTAAGACAAAAAGGCAAAATTTTAATAGAATAAAATCTATAATAATATTACAAAGATAAATAATGTCATTTTAGTAGCAGAGAGTTTAAAGATTAAGAAAAACTAAAGTCTTTTTTAAAGTCATAATATGAAAAACAAAACAAAGTAAAGTTGTAATTTTTGGAAAATTAGGTGGAGGAAAAAAAATGACAATATTGTGGAAATAAAGTCATAATGTTATGAAAAGAAAATTTACAATATGATTTAAGAAGAAAGTGGAAATACTAGGAACATTTGAAAAAACAACTTCAAAAATGGGGAAAAAGAGCAAGGAGTGGAGTTGATTCTAATGGTAGGCTTTTTCACCAATATCACAAAGCTGAGGTGCAGTTTTTTCTTGAAATATACAGTATATAACTTCTGAGCATAACATTTCATTTTTCACTATTTGGCCCTCATTGGAAAAAATGTGGTCACCCCTGGTTTAGACGGCCAAATGATGTTTATATTGTACAAACAAACAGCTACATGTTAATACAGAAAGTGACAACAACAGGCATGGGCGTGTTTACACCTTTTTAGGTGTGCCATGGCTGGACTTGGACCACAAGACACAGTTGCTATCCTACGCACAGTAATGGCTGGTGTGACGTCACCTGTACAGTCACTCATTTGCGCTCTTGGCTGGCTTTTGAATCCACCATGATCTGGGCTGCTTTTTTCCTTCAATGGAACAATGGAGCTTCAGGTTGTGCAGGGGCGTGAAACGGCGGGTGGCTCTGTGGAGATGTTGCACCCTCATGACTGAAGGCCTCCGTCTGTGTGGTGATGACTGGCTGACAAAAGTCTCTCTCTTTTTGACCGTCCTGCGTGTTCCCCTGATCTAAACCCAATGGAGAACATTTATATTAGTGTTTGATGATAAGTTTCTTTTTTTCAAACCCTGTCCTAACAGAAAGCATGGAAGAGATTCCTGATCAGGGTGCAGTATCTCTGCAGATGAATGTTCAGTGCCTCAGGTTTTTCTTTGCACTGGAATTCCCCCCTCATGCCATTTATTCGCTCATTCATCTTCGTTTCTCTTTCGCTTGCTTTTCTCTGGTGTGTGATTCACAGAGAAGTCATTTTGTCTCGTCCCTCACTTGGGGTCATGATTCCAGTATGTTGCGGGCATTTGTTTCACCTTCACTTTCATTTGTTACACAACGTGCTGCGTTGGAGTGTTCAAGGCTGCCCCTTGAAGCACGTTAGTCATCTCGTCTTCTCTTCTCCTGTCTGCTGTCTGTATATTTGATCAATCGATGACTGTACAAGTCTGCAAAATCACTTTGATGAAACGATTTGGTGAAAAACAAAAATGCAAATTGGGAATACTGTCTCATATTTGACACGCAGACTGGGAAATATCATGTGTTTGTCATCTGCTCTTTCTCATTTCTTTACACACCCACTCAGGCAGGTGCAAGGAGGACTTCTCTCTGGAGCCTCGTTTGACGATGTGAGCAGCCACAGACCTTCTGAACCATTAACGCTCCCATCGTTCACTGTGGACATCCTATTGCTAGATGACAGCTTATGAGAATACTGGCGAGTACGTCTCCTCTTACGGGGTCAATCCCCAATGCTGCAATAGCAGTGGATACTCTTGTTTTCTCTCACTGTTGGGTCATCCATCTATTTTTTTATGCCTATATCCTTTGGCAGGAGTCTATCCCAACTGAGAGGACGTGGCTGACACATATAGACAGTTAAACCTAGAGCCAATTTAGAGTCTATAGTGAACCTAACATGCATGTGTTTGGACTTTGGGAGGAACTGGACAGCCAAAGTGCGGCCTGCGACTGTTTTTTTATTGGCCCGTGGCACATTGAGATCCAATACAAATGTTTACTGCACTCTTTCGGCACCCCAGAAATATGCTTCAACAATTACACATATGCAGTGGAACCTCTAAAGTTGAATGCCGTTCAATTCAGAATTCGACAGGTTCCCATTTTGTTAGCAAGCTAAGCTTCTTTGTTAGAAGCTACGGACGTTTTGTGATAATAATAATAATACATGAAGTAACACACTTGGCGTCGCGCTGCGTATTAATAACATGATAACCATATTGTACGCTAACTGGAGAATGCACGCAAACCGAGGCAAAATGTAGGCGTACATTTTTAATTTAAAGCTAACCGAAAAACACACTTGATTGAAGACGTGTTCTCAAAAACACGATGTGACAGCAAGATCATGTTCATTTATTGCTTTCATTCATCATTTATATGTACTGTATTTATATGAATTTCCATATATTCCATTTTTTACTGCATGTAAAACTATAATTGTAAATCTATAAAAACATGTTTTAACATTTTTGGCTTTCTGGAACGAATGAATTGGATTGACATGATCTCTGATGGGAATACTACCTGTTTTACTATGCATATGACAATAAAACTCTTGATCTTGAATCTTAAGTCTTCCTCTTAAGCTTCTATCTCATGTAAATGTTTGCCGTGCCTTCACGTGCTCATCCTCCTCTCCTCGCTGCCTTGTAGACATTCCTGACAGCGTCTCCCGAGGCTGCCCGAAGCTTTTCTCTGGACAGCTGGGACCGGGCAACATGATCCCGAGGCAGTGTGTGTGTGTGTGTGTGTGCCACATTCACAACATTCCCTTTGAAAAACAAGCATTCATACTATATTTAGGACCATATTGCCATACTGTGACATGTTATTGCTTGTTTTTATTTCCATAGTAACATTGTGGTGAAGAGCACAAAGTCAGCATCAGGGGAAATACTCACACAGAGGTAATGATGTCATTTCATTACTGGGGATATTTTAGTTTGCTTCTTATCCCCCCTGAATCCTTACGTTGTTATCTCCTATGTGTCTATTGTGTCTTGGCGCCTGAGGGTCTTTGTGTCACTAATTTGAGTTCACTAACTTGGGCCCGAGAAGAAGCTGAAAACATAGCTGTGTGGACGTCCTTCCCCCTGAGTCAGGAAGCAAAAAAAAGTAAGCGAACACAAACATTGTTGTCATGACAACAGATGATAAAGAGTAGTGTCTGTGTGGATCCGATGACGGGGAAATGATTCTTTTTATCTGGACGAGCAGATGTGAGAATCCTGTGACATTTAGTTGGGTGAAGAAACCATAAATGGGAAACAGCAGTGCATTATGATAAGTTAGACCAGGGGGGTCCAAAGTGCGGCCCGGGGGCCATTTACGGCACGCAGCTGTTTTTTTATTGGTCCACAGCACATTCCAAAAATATAATTTACCAAGGAAACAAAAAAACAACAACAACAAAAATGTAAAAATCAGCTGTAAATTTACAATTTACAGTCGTAACTGTACGAGAAAAAGTCAAAATATAAGTCAGAAGTTGTAATCTAACGAGAAAAAGTCATTATTTCACGAGAATAATGTAGTCTTATGAGGAAAAATAACGTCATTTTGCTTGCGTAAAATTGAAATCGTCAAGAAAACATTTTAAGTCTTTTCTTTAAGTTTTAAAGTATTATGAGAAACAACCAAACAATAAATAAATTAGTTTGCGGAAAAAGTTGGTTGCCAGAATAAAGTCAAAATATTATGGGAATAAAATTACAGTAAGAAAGTTGAACTAGTTGGTAATTTAAAAAAAATATACTGTATTGAAAAACCAGCTGTCATTTTATGAGAATAAAGTGGAAAAAAAGGAATAAAAATTATTTTAAAAAGTCGTATTCTAATGAGAAAAAAAGTCACAATTTTAGGAGAATTAACTCGTAATATTTTGGGGCAAAATAATGCCATTTTAGCAGCATAAAGTTGAAATATTGAGTAAAAATATGTTCATTTTTAAAAGTAAAAAAAAAAATAAATAAAGTTGTGATACTACTTTGTTCATGCTAAAAATAGGCTTTTTCACCATACATCACAAAGCTCAGATGCATTTTTTTCTTGAAATATATATAACATCTTAGCATATCGACATGTGCTTTAAAAAACATCAAAGTGGAAAAAGTCACGTCCTTTCATTTTTCACTATGTGTCCCTCGCTGGAAAAAGTTTGGACACCCCTGGGTTAGACTTTGCTGTCACGGGTTCTGTTCTTCTTTGTGTGTCATTTGGAAACTTGCCTCAGTGATAGCTTCAGGGCATTTGTCTTGCTTTGTATTCCCTGACTTTTGTGCGCAGGTATTTGATCACCTGAGTGATGCATCACACAGTAAAATACCAAAGGAGGTTATTTCCAGTAAAACAAGCTGGTGAGCATCTCTTCTGGGCAGGGGTAAGGCTTGAATGACACAACTCTGGAAGGCTGTTGGTGAGCAAACCTCTCAAGGTTTTACATCATATCCTGGTGGTTTGTGATGTTTGGGTTGAAGAGGTATTTTATTTACATGACGCTGCTGGTGGTTTATCCTGTTGGCGTCAGGTTGTTACGGGAAGAGGAAAAAAAGACTGATGTCAGAAACGTTAGGAGGATGGATGACCGTAACGCTTCCTAAACAATATACTGTACTAGTCAAAAGTGTGGACCTTTTCTTTGAAAAGCAGGAGAAAGTGTGCCCAAGCTTCATTGACACTGTGAAAATGCTGTAGCCATCATTGCATTGGTTTGGGGGTTATTGCATGTTCTTTGAATCATTTACTTCAAATTATAAAGTATGGCCTGTTTTATATTTTTGTGAGAAAAACTACAAATTTCTCTTGAGAGAGTGTTACCAAATATTTGTTTTTAAATGCTGAAAACAGTCATTGCCCCCTACTGGCCTAGCATGCATGTGACATCCAAAGGCGACAAAGCCTGATGGGCATTGTGAAGTGCAGCGTTGTCCTGTTGAAAAAAGCCACTCATGACCACACAGCCGAGGGCCTTCAATCATGAGGGATGCCTCCTGCAACATCTCCACGTAGCCATCTGCCGTTTGACGCCCCTGCACAACCTGAAGCTCCATTGATACATTGAAGGAAAAAGCAGCCCAGATCATGATGGCGCCCCCTCCACTGTGGCATGTGGAACACATCTCAGGTGGGATCTCCTTCTCGTCTCCTTGTCATGCCAGTAATGTTGGAAGCCATCAGAAACGTCAAGGTTACATTTGCTCATCAGAGAATAAAACTTTCTTCCACCTTTCGATGTCCCATGTTTTGTGCTCCCGTGCAAATTCCAAACGGCCAATTTTGTGACGATGAAAGAGACAAAGGAGACCTTTTTTCTTCTTTAAAGCCTTCTCTGGCAGATGGCGTCTCATGGTTATTGGACTGCACTTGGCACCAGTAACAACCTTCATTTGGGCCGAGGATGGTCCTGTGTCATGATGGACAGCCAATTACAGCCGGTGACATTTTTTTGGGTCTACCGCTTCACTTTTTTCACTTTTTTGTCGCATAACCCTCAGGGTCTTTGAAGATGTTTCAAAGTGACTGTCTTACTGCGTCCAACCTCAGCCAACCTCAGCAAGAGGCCTCCACAATCCCACCGCGTTCAAAGAGAGAATGCTTTTTTTGCCTTTGCCATCAAGAGATCATGACAGTGTGAATACCTAACACAACCACATTCAATCCACATTTTTGCCAAGATTTTTCCTTTGAAAGGCTGTGCTCTTAAACTTTTGATCACCTGATAAACAGCGTATTTCACTTTAATGCTTGTTTGCAACGAATTGCTTGCTCAAAAAATGTTTTGTCTCACTCCCATTTCTTCTTTTTGCATTTTGAAGCTCTACTTCGAACCTCCTTAAGATTCAACAGTGCAAAATGTACATTCTTGCAGTTTTTCAACTGCTCTAAACATTTTTGATCAGGAGTGTAGAATGCTGAAAATGCTTAGGATACTCCGAACACTTTGACAGCAGTCTGCCATGAAACAATACATTCACTGTGACGTGCAGAAGCTGCAAGTACAAACACGGGGATGTGCTGCATGAGAGGATGTTTATATAGTCACCACTTAGAGAGGAAGCTACATTGTGCGTGTGTGTGTGTGTGTCCAAGCAACAGAAGCCCACACATTACAATATGCGCCTGTAGTATCCCTCCTGACCCGCTGCTGAGTCAGGAATGCTTGCCTGTGCAGCACTAATAAAGAAGAAAAGGTCTCTCCCACAGTAACAAACGCCTCAGCCCAGATGACCTCCGTGCACCCTTTGGCTTAGGCACCACAAGTTTATGTGCCCGCGATTAAAGTGGTGCCAATTTGTGAAGCCGTATTTTTAGAATAGAGCCCCATCCGCTTTCATTGTAGCGTGATCTCACTTCAAAGCTGCGACCCCAACATACACTTCCCTCTAGCTTTCCTTCACCTCTGACACACGCCACATGTGTGCTGGGGGTGGGCGATACTGCTCATTTTGATATCGGTCCCATCTTGAGTAAATACTGAATGAGTATTGCCAACACCGATACTGATGCAAATACTTTTTACTTGGACATTTTTCAAGATCATTGAATGATTTTGACAAGCTGCGGGACAAATATTTTAGCCAAAATTTGTGAACAATTTAACAACATTTACGTAATACAATATAAGGGTGTAACAATGTCAACAAAATAATACAATTATTCCCTTTTACTTACACACAGCAGTTTGAGCAATATAAAGTCACTAGAGTAGATTCCTCTTTTTCCCTGCTTACATTTGGGGACCACTAATGAATGGCGAAAAACCACAAGTACAAGTCAGGGGTGTCCAAACTTTTTCCATTGAGGGCCGCATACAGAAACGCCAAAGGATGCCGAGGACCACTATGCTCCATCCATCCATCTTCCATGCTGCTTATCCTCACTGGGTTCGCGGGTATGCTGGAGACTATACCAGCTGACTTAGGCGGGGTACACCCTGGACTGGTTGCCAGCCAATCACAGGGCACATATTTAGGGTTGCCAATTAACCTAAAATGCATATTTTTGGAATGTGGGAGGAAACCGGAGTAAGCCCTGACTGTGTGGCCAACGTGCTAACCACTCAACCACCGTGCAGCCACTTTATATATTGTTTTATTTTATAAAAAGGCTAAAAAGCTGAGTGGCTGAGTGGTTAGCATGTTGGCCACACAGTGAGGAGATCGGGAAGACCTGGGTTTGAATCTCCGCTCGGGCATCTCTGTGTTGGAGTTTGCATGTTCTCCCCGTGCGTGCGTGCGTGGGTTTTCTCCGGGTACTCCATGTTAGGTTAATTGGAGACTCTAAATTGTCCATAGGTATGAATTTGAGCGTGAATGGTTGTTTGTCTATATGTGCCCTGCGATTGGCTGGCGACCAGTCCAGGGTGTACCCCACCTCTCGCCCAAAGTCAGCTGGGATAGGCTCCAGCATACCCCTGTGACCCTAATGAGGATAAGCGGCATAGATAATGGATGGATGGATTTTTTATGGGAAAAATGTATTCAGTTAGCATCCATTTTGGTTATAGTCTGACCTTCTGGAACGAATGAATGACACTAACTAAGAGGTTAGAAGCATAGCCTGTGTGTTCGACTTGAGTGTGGAGTTTCTCCTGGTGCTTGCAGGGGATTTCTCCGGGTGCTCCAGCTTCCTTCCAAAAACATGCATGTTAGGTTCATTGCAGACTGTCCATAGGTGGGAATGTGACTGAATGGCTGTGTGTCCTGTGCTTGACGGTCCAGACTTGAGCTCCGTTGTGACCTTTACGAGGACAAGCGGTACTGAAAATGAATGAATGAGTAGGATTATGGAGTGGCTGACTGACTCACGCTGTGTTGTGTAATTTCCTTGATTGTCAAGCTGACATTCCAAAAGGGAAGTTGGGGGAATCCTGATGTATAAACTAAAATTACATCTACAGATTTATCTATTTTACTTCACTGTGGTGAAACCTTCCTTGTTTTTAGTATATCTATTTTATGATACATGGAGAATTAAACACTGTACTTGCGACAAACTCATAGCATAGTAGGTGGAAATCAATGTCTATGTTAAAAGTTGTTTCCATTGACCCAATACAGACACTGAGATGCAATGGAAAGCATAAGATCCGTCCAACAGGAAAGCTGACGAGCAGTATGTCGTCGAGCGCATGTTTGAACAGCAGCCTGAAAACCACCCAGCAACCTTCAGACATTACAAAACGCCAGATATGTGCCAAACCAATGTGTCGCATAAATGTACCACACCTCAGAAGTAGTTAAGGTGTGTCTGCTGCCCACAAAGTCAGTGCCACTTATCAGTTATGACTAAAGCTTGAATAAGGAGCTGCATTCCACCTGCCAGCAGAAAGGAAAGGGACTTTCCGGTCCGCCTTTCCTCATTTGACGGAGCATGTGTGGCATTTACTGAGAAATGTGGCTATGCTGAGAACTTTGCCAGGGTGAAGAATATACTGTTACTGCCGGCAAGGTCAGAAGGCATGCGATGGCTGAGGAAAACTCTTAGCACGTATGTCATAGCAAAAAATAGACTTTTAATAAGCACCTACTTCTTGTCATTGTGTCATTCAGAAAGCCTTTTGAAATCAAATTTGGATCCACTTCCCCACGCAATGAAATTAAGTCAAATGTCCTCAATCAGCACCAAAATGCCTCACTCTTACAAGCATTGTCATTTTGAGCACTTCTGAGAAAAATAAAACATGAAGAAAAGTTCAGATTATGTCCAAAAAAAGCACATATATTTATTGCAATAAATACACACATTCCACACTTCCAGATAGCAAATAATTTAAACAATACACAAGTTTACCAGTATAGACACCATTTCCTGGAAACAAATAAATTAACTTGTTTTCTTTTATTCTTTTCCCACCCTGTCGAGCAAACTTCACTATTCAGTCCATGTGAGTGCAGTTTGGAAAATCTCTGCTGGGAGCTTTAGAAGAGTCACCATGACAGCTCAGTCCACAATCCTTCATGTCTGGACCGGATGACGTCATCTGTCCCTTTTTCTTTTGGTCCGAAGAATGATTATTTCTTGTGTGGTTCCACACACGCCCTGCGGAGAAAACAAAGAATGATAAAGTTGTTGCTATTGTTTATTTAACACATACATCATGGCAACTAATGCAGTAGTTTGGTAGTTTACCATATTAGGAGATATTAATGATGGGTGGGGGGGGGTCTCAGGGCGCCCTCGCCATGCGCCTCTCCTGCTGGCCCGGGGACGCGCTTTCATTGTCCTGGCGCGTCTTAAAATCCTCTATGGCCTTCCGGTTCTGGTAGTCGATGAGAGCCATGGTGATGACCGCATTCCAGCAGTTGTCCTCCCCGGAGCAGCGGAAGTCTATCTCCTTGTTGTCGGTGGTGACGATGGTGAAATAGACGAACTTGCCGGTGCGCTCCACGCAGTCCACCTTCTTGATGCACTGCAGCTTCAGCTCTTTGCCCCGGGAGCGCTTCTGCGTGTCGGCGTACATATTGAGGCTGTCCGTGGTCAGGACGCACGTCTTCCTCTTCCAAAACTGGAGCAGATTGTCGCTCCTCTTCTCCAGCTCGCCCTCCTTGAGCACCTGGGAGAGCTCAGTCGCGGACATTTTCATTTTGTGAAAAGTTGTGACACAACAAAGTGGTTCAGTCCGGAGAAGGAGCTTCTCACAGAGTTGGAGTAATCCGGAGTGGCTTTGTGAATGAACCGGTGTGGAACAACACTTTTTATAGCACACTCTGGTTTGGGTCCTTCCCACTTGACGTCACTTGGGAATGCATCAGCAGTTGTCAGTGGGTTGATTCAAGGCATGCATGCGTGTGTGTGTGTGTGGGCGGAAGGCAAGCCGGATCAAAAGCAAAAGGAAGTTCTAAAGGTGGACCCAACTGCCGCACACACCCAACGTGTTTGCTTAATGAGTTACTAACTAAGCCTCATTCTACTGTGGCGTTTAGGACAAACGTGACCTCTTTACCATAGCGGGCTAATACTAAGTACTTACTTGTTCAAATCGATTTATTTATTCGTCTTTAATCTTTGTTTTCACACAATACACCCATTGCTACAACACAGTGTCTTATGAAAACTACTAAAATTTAAAAAAAATGCGCAAATGCTGTAAAACAATGTCAACTAACTGCGGTACGTTCCAAAATTCTTTATTCCAGTCGTCCCTCATTTACAGTATAGCGGTTAAAGTTCCACACCCGAAAATGAATTTCCACAATATAGGATTCAGTAACAGTAAATGGAATACTTTCGTAGTTAAAGCATAGAGAATATGTTTATGATTTTCTAAATATGTTTTTTTAAACATTATTAGAGCCCTTTAGACATGAAATACCACCCCTATAGTCACCTTTACGCTCCTATTATTCATTGTTTACACCAGATAGTGCAAGTATTATGGTAAAGGGACTCTAGACGGCTGCTAGCAAGCAAACTAGCAAGCTAACCAGTTAACCTCAAATTAGTTTCTTCTGAACACCAGTAGGTCTTTGGGACTTGTCTGGTCAATCGCTGTTGTAAATTCCCTACTCATATTACATTTAGCGCAGGCACTGTTCAGGGAAGACTTTATGTTTGTTTTTTTTACGCCAGGCACCTTGCATTATACCTAAGCATCCTTCTTAGAACCAATGGTACATTCAAGCCATCCAGGCAGCTGCTGTTGAAGCGTTGACCACAATTTACCAGTAACGTACAACAGTGTCCTTTTTATTTGGGGATTTCACACAAACGTTGCTATTTGTGTGTGTGTGTGTGGTTGTCAAGGCACTAAAAAACACACCCAAACTAGTTAAAAACTGTTTCCATTCAACGATCACGCTAAAGGAGGTGGTTCACAAAGGTCATACGCCACGTATGTGTCGCTTCAGGAGTTGGAGAGACAAAAGTACGTGTAAAGAATGATCTGCAGATGAATTATGAGTCAAACATGAGGTCATTCTCCTTTTGCAGTCTAGTTGGATGCACTGTTATTATCCTCACATGGCCTTTCATCTATAACTGACTTCATCACATGACTCATGTCCACTGTACATGGCCCAGCTCCAGGTGTTTGTTTGAAAAGACGCTGGAAAGACCGCCACTATCATCATGTCTCCTGGAGCTTGAGCTCATCCTCGACTGCAAACCTAACCTGACCTCAAAGAAGCCTGCGGAACCGCGTCCCCAATTCTAGCCATGTTTTTCCATGCAGGAAGTGACATCTCATCGGCACACACACTTTGTTCTCGGGGCTTTTCGTGTTGCCCGGAGGTGTGCACCTGGTGTGTTTTCATTTGTGGAAACATTGTGGTGAAGGCATACCCGGGATTTGTGACTCAGCGTGTGCCGGAGCGCACTCTGGGGTAGCACTTTGCTTGCCAAGGGAGGACCTTGTGACTCATCACATGGAATCATGTCAAAGGCGTAACAGATAATGTAAAGTGTGTATACCTCTATGCATTGGCCTACGGGGCAGTTATGCTGGAACCCGATGAACTGATACCCCAATCTAGAACATTGGAACCAACTGCACCATCGTATATGCCTCTAGTGACAAACACTATGAATTGAAGTTTTTGTCAAAAAATAAAACAACAATGGAAAAAAAATCCTCTTAACGCAGCATCTTTTGGTGACACTTTTTGGTGTCTTTTCATCTTAAACAAAGAAAAAAAATCACTTAAAACTCACTTTAATGAATAATAAGTTATTTTTAGCTTTGGACAATTAGAAAAAGGTGGTTGCGTATTACACCAAACTGACATTGTGACATCATCGGTTGTACGTAAACAGTAACGGTAGCGCACAAACCACCTGTGTCATAAAAACACAATGTGTGACTGCTTGTGGTCCTCACGCTTGTGGGAAAGAATAAGTGTATATTTTTTGTGAAATGCATCAGGGAGGTGCGTTCTTAGGGTAGTTTTAGGCCAAACTTTTTCCAGCGAGTGCCACATACTGAAAAATGAAAGGACGAGAGGGTCACTTTGATATTTTGTAAAGCAACACATGTAATTTTCTATAGTAAGTTTCCAAAAATTACAGCTTTATATTATTTTGGTTGTTTCTCATAACACGACTTTTAAAAAATAATGTATCGTGTTTTATCTATACTATTTCAACTCTATACTACTAAAAAGACATTATTTTTTCTCATAATATTATGAGTTTATTCTTGTAAAATTGCGACTTTTTGTCTCAATTAGAAAATATAAAATCTTAATGCTGTTTTTTCCATTTCTGCTGTTTTTTCCCAACTATTTCAATTTTCTTCTTCTCAATTTTCTTCGTGTAATTATGACTGTATTGCCATAATATTTACACTTTATTGTCGTAACGTTGTGACTTTTTCTATAAATTGTCCAATCAGATTTCAGCTTCTATATGTTGCCATGTTAATATAATCTGCCCACGGCCTTTAGAATCAGCAGTGCCGGCCCATGTCACATACACACTTTTAGCACTGGGGCTGTTTGTTTAATCAGTCATACTTCAGATTCACCTCAACATGTTTTGTCCTCTGACTGGCTGATTTCTGAAAGCCTTTCTCATAACAATCAAAGATACCAGTGCCCTTGAACACATCATCACATGAACAGCTTAATTGATCCTGTTCCAACATGAAGAAATGAGAGTTGTACATAGTTCTGTGTGCATTATATGTACAAATAAGTGAGTTTATATATACCTGTATATTGTGTATATAAGTTGGGAGCTTAGTGGCGAACGGACAGATGGAAGTGGTCTGGAAGTGGGAAAGGGGGTCAGAGTTGAGTTTTAGTTTATCATGACTTATGGCTGCAAAAATAGCTTGTGTTATTATTTTTATGACTACGATTATTATTGTTAGGATTATTATTTTATTGTTGTTCCGGTGATCAAGTCTGGCCCTTGTTTCACAGAACAATTACTGACACCTAGTGACCAAAGTAGAATACTACATTCACAATTAGAATGTGTCTTCTGGCTTGTATTTACAGTCAAACTTGTCTATAGCGGCCACTAGAGGGAGTCTGCAAAAGTGGCCGCTATAGACAGGTGGCCTCTATAGACAGGTTGGCGTCCAGTTTGAATGTTGATCAGTAGAGGAAAAAAAAGAAAAAGAAAGGAAAAAAATAATAATAATAATAATGTTGACCAGTAGAGGGCACTATGGGACTGCGGATAAAAGTTGTACAGCACTACTAGGCTTGTTATTATCATGGTTCATGGTTCATGGTTTGAATTCATCCTGAACATGCATATGAGTCAAACAGTAGTACATCACATAGTACAATTCACAATTTTGCATGTCCAAAAAGGAGTAGGAAGAAGCAAAGCTTATTTAATCCTACCCCTCATCAGTTTCACATCAGTTGCAATACATTTATTCACCTCTTGTTCTTCCAAGTGTACTTTGTAGGTCTACATGACAATGTAGTGCAATCATAGCCAAGGTTTTTACTTACTAAAAGGAAGCTGGAGGCTTAATAATAACTGATAGAATATATCCACGACCCACAGAACAAAGCTGTGCTAGTAATGTCTTACGCTTGTTTTTTATATTTTACTTTTTATACGGCAGAGTTGTCATTACAGCTTTAGTTCATCAGGAAGTGACGGGAAGTGACGGTGGGCGTCCCGAGCAGGGGAGCTAGGCTCAGTGCTAGCTGTGAGTTTCAAGAGAGTTGGGAAGTGTGTTTATGTTGGCGTGGATGTAAAGTCCTGCAGTGTTCTTCGCTGTTAATAAAGCGATTAAAGTGCATCGGCGACGTGAGTCTCTCCTTCCCCACAACAAGCGGCATTACAGTATTGACCAGTGCACACCAGGAAATAAACGGTGTCATTTCTTACAGGCATTGGCTGGACAGCTATGTAGTGGGGCTTGTTTAACCTTTGCCTTGTGGGCAAGCAGGAAGGAGAGACGATGTTGAGAGATGTGTGTGTGTTCTGAGCTGCTGTCTGGTGGCCGCGTTCAATAAATAAAGTTGGCAGAAGCAACAGGAGAAGTTTCCTTCTTTGCTTCGGAGCTGAATAACACTGACAAGTTAACAGACTAGTAGCGAACGGAAAAGAAGACAGCTTTGTTTGTGTCGAATACAGAAGATGAGGACTTTGATGGATTTGTGGATGAGGATTGATCAAAAATAACATGAGTACATTCTAAAATACTTCAATTAAGTACAACCCAACTCAGTTTTGCTCCCGCTGCCGCATGCATGCTAGCGTATGTTTTTTTTTTTATTGTAGCGTCGCTGGGAGCACGTCCTGTTCCCAGCCTAATTTGCGGTAATGTTTTGGTGCAAATGCTCTTAAAGTTACATGTTTGACCAGGAAATTGCAAGCTCAAAAGAAGACGGCTTTTTTATGTGGAACAACTGACAGTTTGTGTGGATCTTGTGAATGATTGTGACTGAGCTAGGACTCAGTAATCAAAGTCTACACACGACGGCTTCATTGATTGAAAAACGAAACTTTTTCTTGCATGAAGCTTCTACTTGAGTTGGTAATTTGGCTGCTATATGCAGTCAGATATTGACCAAGGGAGACAAAATGGGTGGCCGCTGGCCGCGTTGGACAGGTGACTGCTATACACAGGGTCTGTAACATGTAAATTTGCTGCGGGGGATTTTTCAGTGGCTGCTATAGGCAGGTGGCCGTTCTGTAAAGGTGGCCGCTAAGACAGGTTTGACTGTATGTGTATTTTAGTTCATTTAGTTAGATTGATTAGCCATTTTTATGCTTGAATATGCTTAATTTAGGCCAAGAATAGGTAACATTTGCTTAAATAGGCTTTTTTTTTATGAAAAGGAAACCACGGGACAGCATGATTTATTAATATATGTTTGAAAAACTGTGATAGAGTGAATTTGAATTTAATTTGTAAGAAGTGTCTGGATTTAAGGCATTAACATCAAATAGTTTGTTTTTTTAAATTGAAATATGTGAAATTGTAATCGGCCAATATATCGGTTATCTACATTTTTTATTTCCTTATTTCGTAATACTATTGGTATGGGCATCTGCCCAAAAAAATCCATATCGGTCAGGCCCCAATTAAAAATAAACTGAACAATAATTTATGTAATCAATATATATACAAGCAACTATTTAATCAGCGCATGGAATACCTGTATTAATAATACTGTAACAAACTTGTTGTATTGTACATGTTGATCACGGTAATTCCGTTGTTCATGAATGCACTTACACAGTAGTCGTGTGCGAGGAACTGTGGTTGCCGCTTGAGGTTTAATGCGACACAAAAATATGGCCGAGCTTTCTAAAACGGTGTTGTTACTGAACACTGCTGTTGGAAATAATTATAACAGAGCCGCAATGTCTGTCGGGAAGCTACAACATTAATTGATCTCGGTTTTGTTTGTTTTTTTAGAAATGAGCCGCTTTCAACAAAGACGTAAAAGTCCCACCCACTCTCAATGTTAGTGGCCTATAATTGCGCTTTAAAAAAAAGTTTAGCTTTTGGGGGATTGGCCAGACAAACGTCAGTCACATTAAGAACACATTTCATTGGTTCGCTGTTCCTGTGTTGTGAGACGGTTTGTTCCTTGCTTCAAGCACACAAGCAGCAATGGTGCGCCACTCGACTCAACGCTAATGTGGAGATATTGTCAGACAAGTACCCGTACTGATGCCCAATATACGGATCATTTAATTTTCTATCTGCAAGTGTGAGTAAACCAAAACAGTTTGTTTGTTATTTGTCATAAACACGGCAACAAATAGCCTATTCTGTCACACACCGCCATGTAAGAGCTTAGCATTCAAAGTGAGGTAGTTTTATTCATCTTTTGACGGCATTTGCTAAACTTTGCTTACACAAATGAATGCAACCTTCAGCGATAGTTGTGGATTGTGGCTGGTGAGTGTCTACTGGCTCAAGTTAGTGCAGTACACTGCTAGCTTCATTTAGTTACAGCTTGAAATACTTTGACAAAGACAATCTGTTAAGTATGGCTACTATCGAAATTATTACTCAGTGTTAACGAATATGTAGAGATACAGAATACCTTTCCCAGAACTTAACATATATGCAATTAATGCATGCCTTGGAGGCTAATTGAATATGGTGAGATTTAATGGTCACAATATGGGCCTGCTTCATTTGGCTATTTGTTGTTAGGAACGGTGGAGCTACTCATTACTGAGTGCTACTGAGAACATTTTTTGGTCTGGTTTGGAGAGTTTTTTTTGTTATTTTCTGAGCGATGGTCTTAAACTTTTGATCAGCTGATAAACAACCTATTTCTTTTTTGTTTGTTTGTGTGTTTAAGTTACAATCGCCACATTTTTTGGCTCACTCCCCCTTCTTGTTTTTGCATATTGTAGCTCGACTTAAAACCTCATTAAGATCCAAATGTACAAAATGCAAATTCTATTTTTCAACTGGTCTTAAGATTTTGATCAGGAGTGTATTAACGTTCAACATGTTTTTCTCTTCTCTATCTTTAATGTTAATCAGTAGACTTCCGGGTGGTGACAGCCACCATGTCGGTGACTGTTCATGAGAATCGGAAATCCCGCACCAGCACAGGATCCATGAACATCTCGCTGTTCCACAAGCCGTCGCACCCGGACAGCGTCTTGACGCACCTGAACACAATGAGGAAACAATGCATGTTTACAGATGTCACGCTGTGGGCTGGGGATCGCTCTTTTCCGTGTCACAGGTAAGATCATGTGTATACGAGGATGATTGCTGCTTGAAGTGTATTTATGACCACTCTTATTTCTTTGAATAACGTATGATCAATTGTGATGTATTGTATGTCAGATGAATTCTGTAAGGAACTCACTAACTGACTGATTGGCACGCTGGCTGACGACTGACTGACTCACAAACTTGCTAACTCACTAATACACTGACTGATTGATAGGGCTGTAGCGATACATTAATGTCACGATACGATACGTTACGATACAGAGTTGAAACCGTTTCCAAACATCAAATGTGCATTGTGAATTTCTCCGATGAATAAAGTATCTTTATATCATGCAAAAGGACACCAACATTTTTTTCTTACTATCTGAAATCAAATCAGACGAAACTTTTCCGGTATTGGGTCAGTCAGGATTACCAAAATTATTTCTGTTTGCTAAATGCTGCAATTACAAGAGGTTTTTTTTAATTTTTTTTTTTAAATGACTTCCTTCAAAGTCAAAAATTGACATACCCTTTCCTTAGTATTTGGTAGCATTGCCTTTAAACACTATGACTTTCCACAAGCTTCTCACAATAGTTTGCTGGAATTCTGGTGTAGCTGAGTCAGGTTTGGAGCCTTTTCAAATCTGCCCACAAATTTTCGATGGGATTGAGATCAGGGCTTTGTGATGGCCGCTCCAAAACATTGACTTTGTTGTTCTTAAGACACTTGGTGACTATTTGGGCAGTATGCATAGGGTCATTGTCCATTTGGGAGACCCATTTGCGGTCTAGCTTCAGTTTGCTGACTGATGGCTTGAGATGCTGCTTCAATATTTCCACATAATGTTCGTTCTTCATGATGTGTATGCTAGCGATCTCGCTTCCTCTTACCGAGGCACAGAGACTGTATGACTGAAGAGGGCTCACTTTGTTCAAGCCGTTGTTTTATCAAGCATATGCATACTGCCTGCTTGGAAAAGAGACTTGCATGCTCATGAAAATGTAGTATATCGAGGCCGGCAAAATCATCAAGTTCATTTCCATTTATCGTGTGATTAATTATGGCCTGGTTGTTGCGGGACTGTCTTGGTTGACATGTCTCTTCAACATTGCGTGGAAAATCGGGGAACAGTACCTCTGGATTGGCAAACCAGGGTGGCGGTCCCCCTTTTCAAGAAGGGTGACCGGAGGCTGTGTTCCAACTATAGGGGGATCACACTCCTCAACCTCCCTGGGAAAGTCAGCTGACATAATCGCTCTTCCAGGTGGATCACATTTGAATGGGACTTAATATATCGATATTTTCGGCTGACAGATTGATACTTTTTTTGGAAACAAAATATCAGTATATATCGGAAGATCGATAAAAGCCCGTCTGACTGACTGACTGACTGACTGACTCACTCACTCACTCACTCATATGCAATCACTCTCATCAAGTGTTCGAGGTGCCTGCCAATAAGAGTTTGTATCTACAGGGCAGTCTTGGCAGCATGCAGCCGTTACTTTGAGGCCATGTTCAGCGGGGGGCTACGAGAAAGTATGGACAGTGAAGTTCATTTCAGAGACACCATACACCCTGAGGTACACTTGATTCAATTTTACTTGGAAGCAAAGTTGTTTTTCACATTCCTGATATGGCGGCGCATGCCGTTACAGCAGATAGATGCTTTCCCAGTATTTGATATGGATGGCTCTATGTGTGTGTATATATAGTAGGATATACCCTACATATATGTTTTTTTCAAGCCGAAACTGATACTGATAGTTTCCTGCTTCTCAAGACCGATACCGATACTGATAACCCATAACTTTTTATATCTTATTATTTAAAAAAAAATTATATTTAACTGTACAAAAAATTTTGAATTTAACTGCACACCCTGACCCCGCGGCAATAGGGCAGCTTCTTTGGCGGCGCAGCCATCTTCGTGGGCTTTGGGGGCAGCGTCGTGGCGATGCTGGCGTTTCAGGTGGCTGGTGGGGTTTGGTGTGTTGAGGGTCGATGTTCTTTTCTCACGTCGCAAAGTTTTTGCGGAGCATTAGCTAGCTTGCGTCAAAAAAACAAAAACACTGGCTTTTCCTCTCTATGAGAGGATGGCAGGGACAAGCACCTCGGAATGTCTTCTACAGGCCGTAGCATGTGAAGAGCTAGTTATAGCTGTTCTGAAAATGTTCTGAAAATTAGGTTGATGAAAAATGTATAATATTTTCTGGGTATAAAGCCAAAATATGGGAATAAAGTCATAATATTACAAGAAGAAAATTGAAATATTTGGGGGAAAAAAAACACAAATTGGGGGAAAAAAAGACTTGCTTTTCCTCTTTATGGAAGGATGGCGGGGACAAGCACCTTCCAGCTCACGTATGCCCCCAACCAGTACTGCAAGCGCCTCCAACTATGACATTTCTATGTATTTTATTGTCCGATTGGCAAAAACAATGACTTCACACTTGCAGTAAAGACATTACACAGTTAAAAGTGTATGCAACATTACATTATCGGCAACATGCTGACTAACACAACCCAGCAGGCGCAATGATCCATATCCTCCTGTCCGCTCACTATCAGAAACGAGATAACTTGTCCCGTTTGTCCATGCATGTCCGGCTCATGTTCTTTTTGCTGATGCTGCTCCCCCCACCCCTCCCAAAAAAACACACAGCGCGCTGGTTACCACACACTGGTAGAAGATCACCAGCAGCTTGCGCACACGTTGAAGGAACTAAGCTTTCTCAGGAAGTAGAGTCTGCTCATGCCCTTCTTGTAGACTGCGTTACTGTCTTCTCCTTCCAGTCCGTGACCATAAACACTAAATGTAGCAACACGATATGTAACGTCACAGATCTTTTTTATATTATTTTTTTTACTATTTTTTTATATAAAACACCAGAATTGTTGCCAGTTCGGTCAGCCTACACTACAATAATAGTATTTCTTTACTCTTTCAGGTCTTGGAACTTCTGCTGGATTTTGCCTATACATCTCGAGTCGTTATCAATGAAGAGAATGCAGAATCACTGTTAGAAGCAGGAGACATGTTGCAGTTTCATGACATCTGTGATGCCGCAGCAGAATTTTTAGAAAAAAACCTGCACTCTTCCAACTGCCTGGGAATGATGCTGTTATCAGATGCCCATCAGTGTAAGAGATTGTACGAGCTATCTTGGAGGATGTGCCTGCTGCACTATGAAACGGTAAAGACCTTCTGACCTATAATTATTCAGGACTTCCCGCAGCTTGTGCATAATGGAATAATTGTTTTACTTCAGTCCACATAATGGAGAATTAGGCAGCTGAGTTCAAGTTATCCTTTTACATTTCTACTAATCACTTTGCCTCTGAGCATAAGGTTTTCAAACTTGGGATGTGAATGAAGTCATCCAAATGGCCTATCCAAGGTTACTGGTGTTGTGTTAGTGTATAGGGCGTCACGAGACACTCAGTTCACGAGATAAGAGGATACCGGTACATGAGATTGGGTGTACGAGGACCAGTCAAGATTTTAACATTACTTTAGTGCGTAAGTACAATGTACAGAAAGTACAATTGGAACAAGTATATGACAATATATTGCAATCTGGTCATTTAATTTCTACGACGTTGCACTCTGTGTGCATGCTACCTCCACCCGCTGAGACAAAGAGACTGACAAAAGGGCTCACTCCGTTCATGCTATTGTTCTATCGAACAAATGCGGCAACACGCTGAAACCAATGCACAGAGTGAACTCTCCTCTCTCCTTCTCGCCAGGAAAACGGACACGCATATTTATCCAGTTCATTTTCATTTATTGTGTGATTGATTAATTAATTAATTAATTAGCCTCCCAGGCCTAGTGCGCACGAGACAGTTTATTTTTTTTCTGAACGAGACATCTTGTCACGTTTTAATCTCGCGAGATCGTGTGACACGCCTAATTATTTATGTACGGTGCTTTATAGTTAGCTCTACTGAAAACATGCAGTTTTGTAATCGGTATCATGTCTGTGAGGAAGGTTTTGCATTTATGATGTCATGAAAACACAAAACTTCAGAACCAACATACCATTTGAGTACCTTTGCTGTTAAATGCGGAGCAAACAACTGAGAAGAGGCTTTTCTCACATTTTAGGTCAATTAGGTCAACAAGTGCATGATTGCTTTTAACAATGTTCAATGTACTATAGGTGTGGGAATCTGAGGACTTCTATAGTTTAACGAAAGAAAAGCTGCTGGAACTTATACTTAGTGATGAGCTGGAGATAGAAGATGAGCAGGTAAGTTACTGTAATAACTTCATTTGTCATGTTTGCATTCAAATTGATTGCAAAGGTCAACTAGGTCAGTAGAATCTCAGAAAAACAACCCATGACATCCTACTCAGCCAATTGTACCGTGGTTGGGCCCACTTCACACCTAAAGTTCTGCACGTTTGACGAGCGTGAGCGCAGTGAAAAGCTCCCATGCGACTGGACATTCTCCCTCCTTAGGCACGGATCCGTTCACATGCACGCACACAATGTAGCCGAGTCATAAATTGACAATTGGGTCATTCCTACACTTGGGTGTTATTTCCGTGCCCATGCCATTACATGCTATGTTTACTTTAAAAATCATTCCAATTTGAAGAATCGCATTTCAAATTGAAAGTCCACTTCTACCTTAAAGCAAGAAACTACATGGAAATTTTGCTTGTTGCAAGATGGCTAATGTCATAAATCAGGCATTCATACTATTGATGATTCCAATGTTAAATCAGATTAATCACAGTTAAAGAATTAATCCTGATTAATCACTATTTGCAACTATCACTGAAATATGCCAATTTCCACTGTATTTGATTGAAAGAAAGATAAATGACAGGAAGGGATGATAGTTAGCATACTGTATGTTTATGAGCAGCTCCACATGAACTGAACATTTAAATCAAGCTAAAACATACTACACACACCATAATATAATTTGTCTTTGTCTTTGCAATGTCTCTTTGCAAGAAGATTAAAACGAAGAGGAACCACACTTTAATCCTGGTGTTGATGTTTGGAGTGTCTGTGAAATGCACGTCGCTCTAATGTGGGGGAAAATGAGATGTTAAAATGGAGTACTGCTGTTGATCCGTTAAGGTAGAAATACAGAGAAGAAAAAAAGCTTGCGTCTGTGGGGACGCGTTGCTTGCCCATCTGCCATTGTAACGGGGAGGTATGGCATTTAATGTAATTAATTCAATAAATTAGTTACCGCCATAAACGTGTTATTTTTGCCATCCCTAATGTATATGCAGTGGAACCTCAGTGTTTGTCACATCCATCTCAAAAGGTCAGACAAAAACCAACACGTACGAAAATGGATTCAATGTTTCTCATAAGAAATAACGTAAATCCAATGAATCTGTTCCAGACACCCAAAAATGTGAAGACAAAACACATTTTACATAGATTAATTCTAGTTCTACATGCAGAAAACTAAGCAAAATACATATAAATGACAAATGAAATGGCTAAATAATCATTTAACATCACTTTATGGAAGACTTGTTCAATCATACCTGAAAATGTGGTCATTCAAATCTACATAGCTTTATTGAGTTTTACTATTGGTGTTTGTCCTGTTTGAATGGCTTTCTTTGCAGGTTGTTTTTAACTCTGTTATGCGATGGGTTCGATATGACTTGGATTGCCGGCGTCACCATTTACCAGAGCTTCTTCGGGGCATCAGGTTGGCTCTTCTCCCCTCGGAATGTCTTCTACAGGCCGTAGCATGTGAAGAGCTAGTTATAGCCGACAAAAGGAGCAGGTAACTTTGAACGTTAATGAGCTAATGTGGCAGTTTCAATCCAGTTGCATGCTATTTAAGGGGCTCGTGACACCAAAACATGTTTGAACAAAAGCAATCAAAAAATAAAAGTAGAGTAATCCCTTGCCACTTTGTGCTTCGAATTTCACAGCTTCACTCTACTTTTTATTTTTCCAAAATAGGTTAATTAATAAATCATCTTGGTTTTGTGGTTGAATACAGCCTATTATGAGTAAAAAAAATATGCAAAGAAAAGCAAAAATGTTAATTAAAATAAATTAAGCATTTTTAAGCATAAAAATGGCTAAATCAAGGGTGTACAAAGTGCGGCCTGGGGGCCGTTTGTAGGCTGCAGCACATTCTAAAAATAAAGTTGTACTCTAACAAGGAAAAAGTCAAAATTTTATTTGAAAAAACAATCTGGCACAGTGAATGCCGTCTTTTGGAAATGTGAACAGGCTTAGGTCGTAACATTGTGAGAAACAAACAAAATAAAGTTGTAATGTTTGGAAAATTAGGTTGATAAAAACTGTATAATATTATGGGTATAATAATAATATATCTAAGATTCATAGACTATATCTAGTAGAAAAAAAGGTTGATTTACTTCCTGCTACTTTGGCACGCTTCCATCTGCGTCACTTTTTGTGTTTTCCCCGATCTGGGTGGAGGAAAGATAGCCGGGACAGCTGATGGTAGACGCACCCTCCGATAATACACATTCAATCCCAAACTTTCCTTTATCTGAGGCACAGTATCAAAACAACTGTCCAAAAAGTGCCGAGCAGAATACCAAAGAATCTGGCACGGCAAATGGCGTCTTTTGGAAATGTGAACAGGCTTACTCCATTTGCTCAAGTGCCACACAAAGGCTGCCACACAATGAGTGGGCATAATATCAGAACAATAACATAAAATGAACAAAAAAGGCGCCACAACAATTTGAAACGGTGTATTCCATGCATAGTCCGGAGAGGGTGTGTTCTCGGAGTGACGTCACCTCCTCATCTCCAACAGAGTTGTTTTTCAGTGGCGAAAAATGTAGAAAAAGGGTAAATATGTCAACATTCAAGCCTTTCCTTGTTATTTTGCATGACAAAAACAACAAAATTACTTGGTGTTTTGGTGTCAGGAGCACTTTAAAATGTGTGTAAATATGTTTGATGAAGTTGAATCATGCAGAAATGTTCCCTTTTTTCAGGGTAATTGTAGAAGAGGCGATGCAGTGTAAAAAGAGAATTCTTCAAAATGATGGGGTTGTGACAAGCCCCTGTGCACGACCACGCAAGGCAGGGCACACGCTGCTCATATTGGGAGGCCAGACGTTTATGTGCGACAAGATATATCAGGTAAACTAAGTGCATAAGTGATGTTTTTTTTTTTTTATTTAGGATGGCTGCAAGTGCCACGGCTTTGTTGAAGATGAGAAACACTTATCGAATTGAAGAAACGGCTCAAAGCAAAGAACAAAGTAGCGTCTGCGAAGGTTCCTAGTTAACACAGGTTGCAGAGGGAACAGTTTAAGGGAGACACATTATAGAAAGTAAGCCGAGACGGTGTGTGTAATGATGATTATACCTGCTGCTGGCAATATAGTTCAAATCGGCAAGTACAGTATACAACTCTAACCGTCCACTCTTTAAAGTTAAGTGAGTGTGTGACAAAATGCTCAGTGGATGCGCACACTCGTGGCCTGTTGGTTTCATGGGACACAAACTGTATACCTGGAGACCCCAATCATAATATAACCCAGTTTTTTTTTGGGCTGTTTTACACTCCATTTCTTCAGTTGTATTTGTTTACCTTATATTACCTTCATCTAGAGCAGGGGTGTCCAAACTTTTCCAGCGATGGCCACATATTGAAAAATGAAAGGATGCAACTTTGATGCCAGTCTGATATTTTGTAAACGCATATGCTAAGAAGTTATGTATTTCAAGAAAAACAACTGCATCTCAGTTTTGTGATGTAGGTGAAAAAGCCAATTGTTGGTATGAACTTTTTTTTTTTTTAACTTATAACTTTTTTTCATAATCTTCATAAAATTTCTTTTGTAGCATTATGACCTATGACTTACTATTCTCATATTTTTACTTTATTCCCATAATATTCTAACTTTTTCCCCCAACATAATTTTCCAAAACTTGCATGAAGACTTTTAAATAATAACTTAATTTTTCTTTAATATTTCACCTCTATGCTACTAAAATTACAGTATGTTAATTTTCCTCTTAATATTACAAGTTTATTCTCGTATAGTTGCAACTTTTTCGTCGTTATAATATGACTTTTTTTTCTCCATATTTTGACTTTGTTCTCATAATATTACAGCTGTTTTTTCCATTTCTGCTGTTTTTTTTTTATTTAATTTAATTTTTTGTATTTTTCAACTAATTTCAACTTTCTTCTCATAATTATGACTTTATTCCCATACATTGACTTTATTCTCAGAACATTTTAATGTTTTCCAGAACCTACCGTATTTTCGGGACTATAAGTTGCTCTGGAGTCGCTCCAGCCAAAAATGCACAGTGAAAAAGAAAAAAAATGTATATAAGTCGCACTGGACTATAAGTCACACTTTTGGGGGGAAATTTATTTTATAAAATAAGAGACCAAGAATTTCATCTTGAATGGCAAATTATAGTAATAACAATAAAATGGAGAACAACAGGATAAATAGGCATCAGTTAACGTAACATATTAACAATTATTCAGATAGCTATAGCCTAAACAACATAACATACTGTAACTAGTTTACTTGTAGCTTGTAATCTGCAGAATGTGATTTTATTTTTGGGGGGCATTTGTGTTCCGTCTTTCTCAGTTGTCTTTATAGGTTGATGTTTACATTGTAAATTTTCATCGGCACAGGAGTGATAGGAGTAGCAGATACTGGCACACAAGCCTGGAGCGCCTTCTCATGGCTGTCATTGTGAAAAAACATAACATAATATAAGTCACTCAGGGGTATCAGTCGCAGGACCAACCAAACCATTCAAAAAATGTGACTTATAGTCCAGAAAATACGGTACATTGTCCAAAATTGCAACATTTGTTGTCTCCTAAAATTACGACCTTAAAAAACACCTTTAATATTTTAACTTTATGCTACCAAAATTACGTTATTTTTGTCATAATAGTACGACGTTATTCTAGTAAAATCACTTTTTCTCGTTTGATTACAACTTTTTCTCCTAATATTTTGACTATAACTGTTGTTTCTCCATTTTTGCTGTTAGTTTTGTAGTTTTCTTGTTCAATTACTTTTTTTAGAATGTGCCATGGGACAATAAAAAAAAAAACAGTTGATCACTTGATAGTGATCTGATCACACCTGATCTTTAAAATGAGTGTTGTAATGGGGCGTCCAAATATTTTCACCTGGCCTTCATGGATTCATGGATTACGTTGCTGAAGACCCTTCAATCAGCTTGCATGAACAAATAAAACAATCTTTGGTACATACATTTCCAGGTTGACCATAAAGCAAAGGAGATCATACCGAAGGCGGACCTTCCCAGCCCAAGAAAGGAGTTCAGCGCATGTGCCATTGGTTGTAAGGTTTATGTGACGGGAGGAAGAGGATCAGAGAATGGAGTGTCAAAGGATGTCTGGATCTACGACACTGTCCATGAGGAATGGTCAAAAGGAGCACCTATGCTGATAGCAAGGTGATGGTCGGTCGTTTACATACACCAGTGACTTGCGGATGAAAATATAAATGGATTTTCTGTGTGATTATAATTGTTTTTAGCATTTTCTTAAGTAAAAGGGGCAGAATTTGCACATTTCCTCATCAAATACAGGGCAGAAAGGTGAGACACCGTTACCAATCTCTCCTCTCGGCCTAAGTGTGCAGCCGAGCCTACCGTCTGAGTACACTTCACTGAGCGCACTGGATGGCGGAGGGCGCGTGCCTATTTTGTCAGCATGTCAACATCATGTTTGCAAAAAAACAAACACACTATTATACACCAGGGGTGTCTAAACTTCTTCCAGCAAGGGCCACATAGTGAAAAATGCAAGGATACAAGGGCCACTTTGATATTTTGTAGGCAATTAAAAAGACGATTTCAAAAGACAGAACATTTGACGATTATCAAAATCGCCGTCAAAATGCAAAGAAGTTATATAGTTCGAGAAAAAAATGCATCTCAGCTTTGTGATATTTCGTAGTATTATTAGTATCAACTTCACCTTTTTCCCCCTTTTTCAGTTTATTTCCAGATATTTCAACTTTCTTCTTAAATAGTCTTTGTAATATTGCTTCTCATTATATTTGGACTTATTCCCATAATATTTTCAACTTTTCCCCAAAAGTGACAACTTTTAGTTGTTTGTTTCTCATAATGTTAGTTTTACAAAATATACTTTTTTCTTTAATATTTCAACTTTATGCTACTAAAATGACCTTACTTTTCCTCATAATATTACATGTTTATTATTGTAAAATTACAAATTTTTTTCTTAATAAAATTACAGCTGTTCTTTAAATGTCTTCTGTTTTTTTTTTTTTTTTTTATTTCCCAACCATTTAAACTTTCTTCTTGTAAATTTTTGTCTCATAATTAGGACTTTATTTGCATAATATTTTGACTTTATTCTTGTGACATTAGAATTTTTTTCCGTGACCTAAATTTTCCAAATATCACATTAAAAATTAGATTAATTAATTAATTTGTTGTTTTGTTTGTTACTCATTATGTTTTAAATAATATATTTTTTCTTTACCATTTCAACTTTATGCTACTAAAATGATGTTCATTTTTCCCTCATAATATTACGTTAGTCTCATAAAATTACAACTTTTTCTTATAAGATTCCAACATTTTCACTTTATTCTTGTAAAATCACTGTTAATTTTTCCATTTTTGCTGCCGTTTTTTTTTTTCCTTGTTAAATTATACTTTATACATTTTAGAATGTGTTGCAAATGCCCCCCACGGCCGCACACGCCGCCGGTATAAACATTGCGCCATAGAAAAGGAATGGTTCAAATCAGAATCAGAATGGCCTTTACTCGTCACTGATACAAAGGCAACAGCGAAATTGTGCAATCACCCATCCGTACTTATACAGCATATCATCCAATATGATGGGGGGTAGACAGGACCGTAGGACTGGGCGATAAAAGGGAGGGAGGAAAGGGAAGAACAAGAGAAGAGGGGAGGAGTAAAAAAAACAACTCCAAACTATGCTCCTATTGGGGGGGGGGGGGGGGGGGGTACACTGTGGGACTGACAAAAACCTCAGCAGCATGTGTTGAAATAAGCACACTTTACAACATAAGAACTCGAAGACTTGCACGGTAAATAAAAAAAATAAATCACTCAGGACCCTGAATTCATTCAACATTCATTCCCCTGTGGTTGTTTCTAACTCAGGTTTGGTCATGGCTCAGCTGAGTTGGAGAACAGTTTGTATGTGGTTGGAGGCCATACAGCCATCACTTCTGTTTTCCCCGCCTCTCCATCCGTCTCTTTGAAACAGGTGAGAAACACTACACGATCCAATGACTTAGAATTGTCCGTGATGCATGTTCCATTCTTTGTGTGTTGGTTTTCTAGGTGGAACGCTACGACCCTGTCAGCAATAAGTGGACTATGATGGCTCCGTTAGGAGACGGTGTCAGTAATGCGGCAGTGGTCAGTGCTAAATTAAAGCTGTTTGTTTTTGGGGGCACCACCATACACAGAGAGAAGGCATCCAAGGTTGGTGAAGTTTCATGTGGCTCATTGTAGATTTAGATCATGATAGGGGATTTTGTTCAAACAACCCAAAAATAATGGGGAGACACAAGAAAGTTAGCACAGGTTTGGATTTGCCAGTAAGTTGAATGGGCTGAGGTTATCTGTCTCCTGGATCTAGGTCCAATGCTATGATCCAGTTGGGAACCGCTGGACTATTGCAGCTGAGTGTCCGCAACCGTGGCGCTACACGGCAGCTGCCGTCTTAGGGAGCCAGATCTTCATCATGGGTGGTGACACAGAGTTCACTGCTGCCTCGGCTTATCGCTTTGACTGTGAAATGAATCAGTGGACTCGCGTGGGTGACATGACAGCCAAGCGGATGAGCTGCCACGCCGTGGCCTCGGGAAATAAGCTGTATGTGGTCGGAGGTTACTTTGGGACGCAGAGATGTAAAACGTTGGATTGTTACGACCCAACATCCGACAGTTGGAACTCCATCACCACTGTGCCTTATTCTCTGATCCCTACCGCCTTTGTCAGCACGTGGAAACACCTACCTGCCTAAGTGGGATCCAGCATCAGGTAAATTCTGATTGATGATTGAATTAGTATAATAGGTCCCCTTTAAATATGTTTACATTTTCTTCTCAGAAATTATGACTTTATTCCCATAACATTTTGACTTTATTCTCGTAACATAAGTTCAAAAATTTGAAAAACTAATTAAAAATTACAACATTGTTTTGTTTCTCATAATATTCTGACTTAAAAAAAAAAATACATTTTCTTTAGTATTTCAACTTTATGCTACTAAAAGTAGGTTATTTACGTAGGATTATGACGTTATTCTCCTAAAATTACAACTTTTTTTCTTAATATTTTGACGTTGTTCTTGCAATATTACTGCTGATTTTCCCAGTTTTGCTCTCTGTGTTGTTTTTTTTTTTGTTTTGTTTTAGGTAAATTATATTTTTAGAATGTGCCACGGCCCACTAAAAAAAACCCAGCGGTGTTCAGCAAATGGCCCCCGGGCCTCACTTTGGACACCACTGATCTACAGTCATGGAAAAAATAATGACACCACCCTTGTTTCTTCATTGTTTTTTGTTCATTTTAATGCCTGGTACAACTAAAAGTACATTTGTTTGGACAAATATAATGACAACAAAAATAATTTGAATTTAGGAGCTGATATCTAGCAATTTAAAAAAAAAAAAAAAAATTCCCATGACTGTATGTATGCATTGTCAGTCAAAGTGAAAAACCATCAGAAGTAGCCTGAGGTTGCAACCATACTGAAGCACTCTTCGTTTCTCGTGTGTGTGCAATGAACTTACTTACGCACAGGGTTACTTTCCCTGTGTGTCAGCAAAGAGCGTCAGCATTGAATGAATGTGAATGAGACATCGTCGTTAAGTGCTATTTTTATTTTCTAGTTACACGCATTCAGAGTTAATGTGGCAGATTCCATTTTATTGGTCATTAAGTGCATGTAGATACACACATTGTAAGAGAATTCCAAAATATTTATACTATTTGCTGTATTTGTCTTCCATTACAAACAGGTTAGCCTCAAGAGTACATGATGACCAGTCCCTCGTGTTACGTATGTTGTCGCCTGGTATCAAATAGCATGCCTACCTTGTGGATAGGTACGTCTCCATCCAAAGGCGGCATCTCATTATCCACTTTTGCATTGCTGTTTTTCTCAGTCTCCCACCTCTTCAAATAATTCATATTCTGAAGCGCAGCCTACACTTGAGTAGGCTAAATAGCCTTTTAGTCCTTATGCTCTCAGCCCCACTCATGTTTTTATGATGTGCTTCTACAGTAACGATATGGTATTTTTATTGCTTCTTCTCCAGTGGCAAAGTTCTACCTCTGTCCTACTCGGCTTATTGCAAATCTTATTTGTTGGACAATTGAGAAATGGAAAGTGTGTAAGGTGTTAGTTGTAGCGTAGGCTAGCTCAGACGTGTCCAAAGTGCAGCCTGGGGGCCATTTGCAGCCAGCGGACATAGAAAAAACAACTGTAATTTTACGGTAAAGTAAAAATATTAAGAGGAATAAGGTGTAATCGACTGAGAAGGTCATCATTTTACAAAAATATTGTAATATGAGGGAAAATGACGTCATTTTAGAAAGGCTGAAATATTAAACAAAAAATGTATTTTTTTTAAGTCGTAATATTATGAGATGCAAACAAAACAGCGAATGAAGTTGTGGTTTTTGGAATGGAAGGTTGTGGAAAAAGTTAGAATATTAGGAAAATAAAGTCAAAATATTATGGGAATAAAGTCATAATTCCGAGAACAACATTTAAAAGAAAATTTGAAATATTTTTGGAAAATTAAAAGAAAAAAACAACAGCAAAAATGGGGGAAAAGGGCAAAGTTGACACTAAAAAAGGCTTTTTCACCTAAATCACAAAGCTGAGATGCAATTTTTTTCTTGAAATATATATATACAGTAACTTCTTAGCATATCACACAAAATATCAAAGTCACCCTTGCATCTTTTCATTTTTCACTGTGGGCCTCACTGGAAAAAGGTTGGACACCCCTGGGTTAGCTTCTCTTGCCCAGGGCTTCCTGGCGGTTGGTTGTGTACTATCCTTCTGTACTTTGAAGAATGTTTCGGAATCCGCAGCATAAAACCCTGATCGGAGCGTGCCTTGTTTGAAATGTTTGCACAAGATTCCTGATTGCGATGAAGGATTTATTTTCTGTATATAAATACTCTTCAGAGTAAAGGGTAACATTTGGGCTAAATGTGATGTTAATGTGAAGTGCAACCCATGCAGACTGACATGAAACTGCTAAATGTAAAACGCTGCATTATCTCTATTTATCACAATAAGGAAAATGTGTCTATTTGAAGTCTGCACAGCCTTCGTATTTTCTGTTCTTCTCTTTTCCAGGAGTGTATGTGATCAACTGCTGGCTGAAAAGAAATGGCAGGAATCCACCCTGCAGACATCTTCTGGCTCGGACTGAAAGTAGACACAGAATCTTAAACCACTTTGTAACTGTTATACAGTGCCCTCCAAAAGTATTGCAACAGTGAGGTCCTTTTTTTACTATATACTGACAACATTTGGGTTTGACATCAAAAGATGAATATCTTTACTGTATTAGTGTATTACATATCATGTTGTGAGGTACCCTGAGATTCCCAGCCCTAATCGCTAGCAAATTCCAGCCTGACTTTTCTATTCATCTTGCTAATGAGTAGTTTGCATCTTCTGGCGTAGCTGTTGTACTTGTGTTCATGAAGTCTTCTATGAAGAGTAGTTGTTGATACCTTCACTCCTGCCCTCTGCAGTTTGTTGCTGACGTCACTAACCGTTGCTTCCGGGTCTTTCTTTACAGCTCTCGCAATGTTTGTCATGATGTCTGCTACTTGGTACCCTAGTGGCTTCTTTCTTTTTCAGTACATGTTTGAGCAGAGGTTCTGATGGATGTTCCATCTTCTCTGCGATTAGCTTTCATATTGTTTTCACCTCTAAATGCAGTCTAGTGAAGCAAAACCTATCCTGCCCAATCTGAAACTGAGCATAGATATTCCGTGCTATTTATTGATTGAATAATCAACGCAATCGGACACACCCGGGCAACAAACCCTGTCAGTCACATGGTTTGATAATATTGTTCACATGAACATGAAAAACCCTCTCTAGGAGTTCAAGTATCTCGGGGTCTTGTTCGCGAGTGAGGGAAGGTTGGAACGTGAGGTGAACAGATGCGATCGACGCAGCGTCTGCAGTAATGCGGTCGCTGTACCGGACCGTCGTGGTGAAGAGCGAGCTGAGCCGGAAGGCAAAACTCTCAGTTTACTGGTCGATCTATGTTCCCACCCTCACCTATGGTCATGAGCTTGGGCTTATGACTGAAAGAACGAGATCGCGGATACAAGCGTCTGAAATGAGTTTCCTACGTAGGGGGTTGGACTCACCCTAAGAGATAGGGTGAGGAGCTCAGAGTAGAGCCGCTGCTCCTTCACATCAAGAGGAGCCAGTTGAGGTGGCTCGAGCATTTAGTCCGGAAGCCTCCCAGACGCCTCCCTTGTGAAGTGTACCAGGCATGCCCAGCCGGGGCAGACCTAGGACACACTGGAGGGAGTATGTCACAGCTGGCCTGGGAATGCCTTAGTGTCCTCCAGGTGGAACTGGAAGAGGTGTCCGGGGACCAGGAAGTCTGGACTTCGCTACTGAGACTGCTTCCCCCGCGACCGGGACCCAGATAAGCGGAGGAAAATGGAATGTAATGAAAAATGGGTGGGTTCAAACAAAAGGTGCTATCTTCTAGGATGATGATAGCACCTTCTAGGATGATAGCACCTCTAGAATACATCTGCATCCTGAATGTTCCAGATGTAAATACCTGAAATGTTGCTCTCTGGTTTGAAATGTTTTCAGTCTACAGTAAAAAGGAAGGAATTTACCTCACTGGTCCAATACTTTTGGAGGGCACTGTATAAACTGCACCTTACTGAATGAACTGGACCGGTCAGGTCGTACGATTAAACAGTCGATCTTCATGTGATAAAATGTGGTACAGCACAAATACACCTGACCTATGAGCAGCCAACGGATCACTCATAAGTGGGTTTCATGTACATTCCTGTTACGGTAACAATTCCAATTCCAAAGCCATAAATGTGAACAATTTGCTCCAAAAAGTCACCAAACCGGAAAGATTTTTTTTTTGTTTTTGTACCTGTGATACTTAAAAATTTAAATGCTTTGAATTTCACATCACAGTATTCCGTATGTACGGTAATAAGACTACCACAGTCCAGTTTGTGGAAGACTTTCTTGCCAAGAAAGGACTTGCAATGGACCGCTTTGACAGTGAACTCTGAAATTCCAAATTGTGCCCAAAGTATCAACATTTACTGTGAGCACTGCCTTAATCCTCCTGGCCGTGGAATTTACTGCACAGATTGTGACTGGAGTTCTCTTCCATTCATCGATGAGGACACCTTGTGCCCCATAGGCACTTAATAGGGTTCTGGTCTGGAGGCACATTTACCCACTCTGTCAGCTTACCCACCTTCAGCGTCCTCGGCAAGGCAGTTTGTCGTTTCTGAGGCTCCTTATCAAGTTGCCACGCATTGCAGTTTCCAAAAGGAGTGGTTCATGCTTGGGAAAGTTACAGTACATGTTGGAATTCATGTTTCCCTCAATGAACCGTAGCTCCCCAGTGACGACGGCACTCATGCGGCCCCATATTATGACACTACCACCACCAGGCTTGACCGTGGGCAATACTACCATGACTTCTTCAACCTCTGCTGAAATGCTGGAAGCACTTATGTCATTTTTTAAGGCAACCGGGGAGTACAAGGACTCTGCTTCTTTGGTCGGCCCTGGCGACATGTTCCAAGTAGAACCTGCTTTGGTAAAACTGCTCTAGGACCTTCTTCTAAGCTAGGCAGTGTTTGTGGAGAGCAATAATTCAATTTCTCTATCGGACGTTCTTTGCCATGAGGTGCCAAGTTGAACATCCAGTGGCCAGTATGAGACACCAAACTGAACTCGTCTAATCCATGGCAGACACATTTGTACGGTCCAGTCAAGCAACATGTATAGTTATCAATAGGGGTGTACTGACTTGTGTTGCCAGATATTCTTACAATACTGGTTGTGTTATTTTTAAAGGACTGTATACAGTCAAATTTATACAGCACTGACAACTCTTAATTATCACCAACTTTCATTTCTACAATATTGTTCTCTGAGAAGGTGGGATCAAATGGTTCCTAAAATGGGAAGGTGTATCACTTCTGTGAGATACTGCACATAGCCATCATGGACATGAATTTTATATTCATTTTGAGCCCTCGATGATTTATTTGAACTGTTGTTTTTCTGAGGTGGAATGATTAACAATGTACATCAACCACATGAGCGCCAGCTAGTCACTGCTAGTCAGCAAAACAAAACCCTAAAGTTGGGAGCATCTTTGGATTTTCCACAAAGGACAGAAAACTCGACAAAAGCCACGCCATTTGTAAGCTAAGCAGAGCAGCTCTGAAGTACACTTAATAGCACAACAAATTTTGACCAGCGAGGCCAGCAGACCAACAGATGAGCTCGGTAGCCTTTTTTCTATGGCTGCTGCTCACCTTTTTTGGTTTGTAACTTGTTTACTTTGAAACATTGCACCTTTTGTTACCTACCTCGAGTGTTTGTTCGGAATGGAATATTTTCCACTCTGTTTTAGACAAGTATGGCAACATGTTTTTTTTTTCTTACCTACCGCAGAGACATGACACACTCAGAAGACATTTTCACTTGGAACAGATGCACCCTGTTGTTTTTATCTGCATGCATGCACACACAAACAATTTTTAGATATGCCACCTTTTTCATCTCTGTCTGAGAAGCGATTAGCTGTCCAAATTAGACTGGCTGGAGCCTAATATCCCAACAAATGGAAAATGGCAGTTTACACCCATTGCATCACATCTCTGACAGAAGTCACTGAGGTTGGTTGTTTGCTAATCGCTCTCTCCAGTGCTGGCATTACAATTGTTTGTATCTACTTGTGTTTGAATTCAATTGTAAACTGTAGACTCATTTCACAGCTGTTAGAATAAAATAATGTGGGTGGACTTGTGAAAGTGACCTGTAAAAGCACCTGTCCGAACATGTTGAAAACACTATGCTCAGGCTGAAATGTTGCACGCTTACTATTGTTATGACGTTTTAGTATGGAATTGTTTACTTTTCCAAGCTAGCACAGCATTTTCATTGCACCCATGTGGCAAATCTTGGCTTGGACACATTTTTGACACTTTTGAAGAAATGTGTCATTATTTGACATTTAGTAGTTTGCAGTATTCATTACTTATTATTGATTGGACTGAAGTCTTTATTGATCAATTTTATATTGTTCCCATCAAAGAAAAAAATGTTCATTCAGCAAGTCTTTTTGTGGTCCGTGTCTAAAAATAAATGCATTTGATATGTGGTTCCATTGTTTGTCTTTTGACTTTATTTTTGCCAATACCTTGCAGCAGGCTCGGGGATATGATGTGGTCTTTTGCACACTGGAAACAACTTAAGAATGTCATTTTTATAGAATTGACTTCATTTAAAAATGTAAGATTAATATGTACATCAACAAATGTTAACCGAAGAATCATAGCATTTGTACGCTGCATCGAATTGTTCTGTTTTTACAATGTATTGTTTGTGAATCATATCTTAACCCGTGTATGTGCAACTCAAACCCCCACTATTGTGTGGTTAAATGTCCCATTGTAAGTTTGCTCTTTGTAGCCATCAACTCCTGCTTTTTTTCAGACCAATTACAATTCATTTACTGGATTGTAACCCTCTAACTCATTTTGTAGGTGGATGAATTGGTGGCGACTCGAGTCTTGGATATGAGCAATACAATTGATTGAAATATTTTTGTTCATTCCAATGTATTTTCAGATTTAAAATTACACCTTTGTGGCAAAAAAAGGCTCATTAACTTCTGACATTTGAGTAATTCTCAGCATTTCATTTTGAAAAGTACAGTAATGGTATTTGACATTTTGACAATATTCCACCAAATTGAACTGTTTTCTCATTGTAGACCAATGCATGGATCTCTTGTGTTTTTGCCATGTTATATTATTTTAGGAGTTTCTTTATATACTGTATATATTTTCTGGCATTTCATGACATTTTCCCCTGTCATCCAGTACAAATACACAGTACAGTGTGCCCTCTTGTGGCTCTTGTATGTACTACAGGCTTTTATTTTGACAGCGAGACTGGCAAATTCATTCTTGTGCGAGTCCATTTATGTCGCTAAGGTTTCGGGAAGGATGCTAATTCTGAATTTGATACTACATAAAATATGAATACAAATGGTACCCTCAGCTGTAATTTCCAGTATATGACGTCGAGGTACCAAACATGATGTGAGTATATAACCTTTAATGTTGTTAAATACCTTTAGTATTGGCATAATTAGAAATCTACTTTGTAGGTGTGTTTTTCATAGCACAAATGACAGCCATTACTTTTAAGAACACTGCAATGACAAACTATAGAACTGGACAAACAGAGTTTTTTTTTTTTAACTGAGTCACCAAACAATGAAGGTACATTTTGAAATGTTTTAAGTAATCACTCGTTTATCGCTGTTATAGGTTCCAGACCGTGATAAGTTAATTTCTGTGAAGTAAAAAAGTACCTTATTTATAAAATTAATATTTTCATAGTTGGGGCATAAAAAAACCTGTTCACGATCTTCTAAATGCGTTTTTTAAACATAAAAAGAGCCCTCTTGACGTGAAATAACACCCATATAGTCAACTTTCCATTCATATTAGCCAATATAAGATACAAGTCTGAGAAAATAAGCAACTTAAGACATTGACGGACAGGAAGTCACATCTGGAGTTCAGGTTCACAAGTTTTAGCGGTCACTGGGTGTCAGTAAAGCACCAGACTTGATCGCTCTTATCCATATTTATCTTCATTTTGGTTAATTCAGCCATTTTTATACTTGAAAATGCTTAATTTAGGCAAAAAGACAATTTCCTTAAATCTGATTTTTTGTTTGTTTTATTTTTTTTTCCAAAAAAGAAGCTGTATTCAACCCCAAACCAGCATGTGAGGAGCCGTGAAATTTGAATCGCGATGTGGCGACGGACGTATTTGGAACAAAAAGCTATGATCAATGCAAACTGACCAGAATACATGTTTTTTTTCCCACACATTCCAGTCTCTCGTGGACCTTTCATGTCTGATGTTTTGGTTGGACAGCAGGCAATCTTGCAGCGTTGGTGTTATAGTGGCTAACATAGCTGCCTTCCAAGCACTTGACGTGTGTTCGATTCCCAGCTAATGTAATGCGAAAGTTGAAATTATTGCACGTGTTGAAAAATGCAAAGGCCAATGGAAACTTAATCGCAAATGTTCCAGTATGGTGATCGCAGTTATCCTGACAACAATTGCAAAAAGCGATGTTCGCACTTGTCCTGACAGCTACGAATCACTATTGTAACCCACAATTAAAACAAGAACTTTAATCCATGTGATCAGTAATTACAAGTGATTGATTTTTATAAATAATAAGCTGTTAAAATGACTAAAATGCCCTTTTGAATTACACAAATGAGCCTTAAAATTCATTAAAAAAAATTAATTATTGAAACGTGTGCATATTCTTGACAAAAACTCACCTTGAAAGAGCAAATGTTTTCATGTTCCTTTAAGAATAGTAAAGTCCCTGGACACAAAACAGAGCACTTCCCCTTTAAGGGAGCGAGGCTTCTTAGCGCTAGCAGTGCAGTCTACGAGCTGAGAGCACATAGCCAACTGCCGAGAGGAAAAGTGAAATGTAAAATGATTAAGGATCGCTAAAAAGACATTTACCTGGTCGATGAGCCACCACAACCACTTCTTAGTGAGCAAGAAGTGACTTTTGGTGAGTTTTGTTTTATTGGAACTTAGCTTGAACTGTGTGTAGTTATAGTGCAGGACCACTGATCTGTATAATATATCTGGATCGCTCATTGGCGATGACTTGTGAAGGCAAATGGCCGCCATATTGCTACGCGCAAGAAACACTTATCGGGCAAGCTTTTGCATTCGTGGTGAACTTCTTTTATTAATTCGGATTGGACACAAACTTCGACTTAAGATGCCTGCATGTGCAGCTATTAACTGCACAAATCGCCAGTTCAAAGGCTGTGGACGAACATTTCACCTGTGAGTATGATTGAAATGCAGATTTATGATTGATAATTTAAGGGTTTTGCACTGTCGAGCTCTCAGATATTTTCGATCATGTAAAATTCCTCTGATTAAATGTATGTCCAGAATTGATACGTGTATATAGCTCTATAATAGCTAAGAGGAAATTGACGTACTTTTTTGTTATATCATGATATATGTATTTTGTAAGGGACGAAGGTTGCGTTACTTGAAGGAATGGGAGAATCTCAGTGTTTCCATGATGCTTACCAGGCATTGTATACAGTGCAGTTAGCAAGCCAGTTTGCATACAATTGACCCGGCATGACCCTTCATTTGGATAAACAACATTTTTTGTTTTTTTTTTGCTGTTGAATGACTGACGTAAAAGGACTCATTTATATGATATGTTCTGGAAAATAACATTACTGAACATGCATACCGGTATGTTTGAGACTGCAAACAACGTATTGTCTTACCCAAAGCATATCGTTTTGTTTCAGTGGTGGTGTTTTTTTCTATGTGTCTGGGTGCATGTGTTTATGGTTATTACCCATTATGGTTATCACATATTATTCCTGTGGTTTTTGTTCAAATATATTTCTATATCAGAAAAGAGGTGATTTGTATTTAATAACACAAAAAAAATCAGCAAAATGTGAAATGATTTTAAAACGTGTCCAAAGTCACTCTCTTTTTTCATATTTATTCAGATTCATATTTTGTACAGACGAGAGCGTAGTGAATTTTATGAAAGTAAGAAAAAAAGTAAAGCATCATGACCATGGATTTTAGTGGAAAAAAGGGATGGGACCTGTCAATGACCGATTTTTTGGTCAAACAGCACATCTACTCGTAGCATTGGTGGTATAGTGGCTAACATAGCTGCGTTCCCAGCAGTTGACCTAGGTTCGATTCCCAGACAAGCAACCCTTAAATCTAACTTACCAGTGTCCATGGCTTTATTCTCCTCACATTCTATCTGCTCATGGACCTGTCAATAACCGATTTTCTGGTCAAATAGCACATCTACTCAGAGCATTGGTGGTATAGTGGCTAACATAGCTGCGTTCCCAGCAGTTGACCTAGGTTCGATTCCCAGACAATGCAATGGTAAAGTTGAATTTCTTGCACATGTTTAAAAATGCAATGAAAGATGGAAACTTAATTGCAAATATTCGAGTATGGTGATCACAGTTGTCCTGAACAGCTATTCTCTCATGGACCTGTCAATCACTGATTTTCTGGTCAAACTGCACATCTGTTCAGAGCATTGGTGGTATAGTGGCTAACATAGCTGCCTTCCAAGCAGTTGACCTGGGTTCGATTCCCAGCCAATGCAAACCTTAAATCCAACTTACCAGTGTCCATGGTAAGTGTCATGCCTGATGTTTTGGTTGAACTATAGCTGACCTCGTAGCATTGGTGGTATAGTGGCTAACATAGCTGCTTTCCAAGCAGTTGACCTGGATTCGATTCCCAGCCAATGCAATGTTAAAGTTGAATTTATTGCAGATGTTGGTTGAACAACTATTCTCTCATGGACCTGTCAGTAACCGATTTTCTGGTCAAATAGCACATCTACTCGTAGCATTGGTGGTATAGTGGCTAACATAGCTGCGTTCCCAGCAGTTGACCTAGGTTCGATTCCCAGACAATGCAATGGTAAAGTTGAATTTCTTGCACATGTTTAAAACTGCAATGAAAGATGGAAACTTAATTGCAAATATTCGAGTATGGTGATCACAGTTGTCCTGAACAGCTATTCTCTCATGGACCTGTCAATCACTGATTTTCTGGTCAAACAGCACATCTATTCGGAGCATTGGTGGTATAGTGGCTAACATAGCTGCCTTCCAAGCAGTTGACCTGGATTCGATTCCCAGCCAATGCAAACCTTAAATCCAACTTACAAGTGTCCATGGTAAGTGTCATGCCTGATGTTTTGGTTGAACTATAGCTGACCTCGTAGCATTGGTGGTATAGTGGCTAACATAGCTGCTTTCCAAGCAGTTGACCTGGATTCGATTCCCAGCCAATGCAATGTTAAAGTTGAATTTATTGCAGATGTTGGTTGAACAACTATTCTCTCATGGACCTGTCAGTAACCGATTTTCTGGTCAAATAGCACATCTACTCGTAGCATTGGTGGTATAGTGGCTAACATAGCTGCGTTCCCAGCAGTTGACCTAGGTTCGATTCCCAGACAATGCAATGGTAAAGTTGAATTTCTTGCACATGTTTAAAACTGCAATGAAAGATGGAAACTTAATTGCAAATATTTGAGTATGGTGATCACAGTTGTCCTGAACAGCTATTCTCTCATGGACCTGTCAATCACTGATTTTCTGGTCAAACAGCACATCTATTCGGAGCATTGGTGGTATAGTGGCTAACATAGCTGCCTTCCAAGCAGTTGACCTGGATTCGATTCCCAGCCAATGCAAACCTTAAATCTAACTTACCAGTGTGCATTTTTGTTCTCCACACATTCTATCCGCTCATGGACCTGTCATGCCTGATGTTTTGGTTGAACTATAGTTGACCTCATAGCATTGGTGGTATAGTGGCTAACATAGCTGCCTTCCAAGCAGTTGACCTGGATTCAATTCCCAGCCATTGCAATGTTAAAGTTGAATTTATTGCAGATGTTGGTTGAACAACTATTCTCTCATGGACCTGTCAATAACCGATTTTCTGGTCAAACAACACATCTCCTTGTAGCATTGGTGGTATAGTGGCTAACATAGCTGCCTTCCAAGCAGTTGACCTGGGTTCGATTCCCAGCCAATGCAAACCTTAAATCTAACTTACCAGTGTCCATGCTTTTCTTCTCCACACATTCAATCCGCTCATTCACCTGTCATGCCTGATGTTTTGGTTGAACTATAGCTGACCTCGTAGCATTGGTGATATAGTGGCTAACATAGCTGCTTTCCAAGCAGTTGACCTGTATTCGATTCCCAGCCAATGCAATGTTAAAATTGAATTTATTGCAGATGTTGGTTGAACAACTATTCTCTCATGGACCTGTCAGTAACGATTTTCTGGTCAAACAGCACATCTACTCGTAGCATTGGTGGTATAGTGGCTAACATAGCTGCCTTCCAAGCAGTTGACCTGGGTTTGATTCCCAGCCAATGCAAACCTTAAATCCAACTTACCAGTGTCCACGGTTTTCTAATCCGCTCATTCACCTGTCATGCCTGATGTTTTGGTTGAACTATAGCTGACCTCGTAGCATTGGTGGTATGTGGCTAACATAGCTGCTTTCCAAGCAGTTGACCTGGATTTGATTCCCAGCCAATGCAATGTTAAAGTTGAATTTATTGCAGATGCTGGTTGAACAATTGTTCTCTCATGGGCCTGTCAATAACCGATTTTCTGGTCAAACAGCACATCAACTCGTAGCATTGGTGGTATAGTGGCTAACATAGCTGCCTTCCAAGCAGTTGACCTGGATTCGATTCCCAGCCAATGCAATGTTAAAGTTGAATTTATTGCAGATGTTGGTTGAACAACTATTCTCTCATGGACCTGTCAATAACCGATTTTCTGGTCAAACAGTACATCTGCTCGTAGCATTGGTGGTATAGTGGCTAACATAGCTGCCTTCCAAGCAGTTGACCTGGGTTCGATTCCCAGCCAATGCAAACCTTAAATCGAACTTACCAGTGTCCACGGTTTTCTTCTCCACACATTCAATCCGCTCATTCACCTGTCATGCCTGATGTTTTGGTTGAACTATAGCTGACCTCGTAGCATTGGTGATATAGTGGCTAACATAGCTGCTTTCCAAGCAGTTGACCTGGATTCGATTCCCAGCCAATGCAATGTTAAAGTTGAATTTATTGCAGATGTTGGTTGAACAACTATTCTCTCATGGACCTGTCAGTAACCGATTTTCTGGTAAAATAGCACATCTACTCAGAGCATTGGTGGTATAGTGGCTAACATAGCTGCTTTCCAAGCAGTTGACCTGGGTTCGATACCCACCCACTGCAATGGTAAAGTTTAATTTATTGCACATGTTTAAAAATGCAATGACCGATGGAAACTTAATTGCAAATGTTCAAGTATGGCGATCACAGTTGTCCTGAGTAGCTATTTTCTCATGGACCTGTCAATGACCAATTTTCTGGTCAAACAGCACATCTACTCGTAGCATTGGTGGTATAGTGGCTAACATAGCTGCCTTCCAAGCAGTTGAACTGGGATCGATTCCCAGCCAATGCAAACCTTAAATCTAACTTACCAGTGCCCACGGTTTTCTTCTCCACACATTCAATCCGCTCATTCACCTATCATGCCTGATGTTTTGGTTGAACTATAGCTGACCTTGTAGCATTGGTGGTATGTGGCTAACATAGCTGCTTTCCAAGCAGTTGACCTGGATTCGATTCCCAGCCAATGCAATGTTAAAGTTGAATTTATTGCAGATGCTGGTTGAACAACTATTCTCTCATGGACCTGTCAGTAACGATTTTCTGGTCAAACAGCACATCTACTCGTAGCATTGGTGGTATAGTGGCTAACATAGCTGCCTTCCAAGCAGTTGACCTGGATTCGATTCCCAGCCAATGCAAACCTTAAATCCAACTTACCAGTGCCCACGGTTTTCTAATCCGCTCATTCACCTGTCATGCCTGATGTTTTGGTTGAACTATAGCTGACCTCGTAGCATTGGTGGTATAGTGGCTAACATAGCTGCTTTCCAAGCAGTTGACCTGGATTCGATTCCCAGCCAATGCAATGTTAAAGTTGAATTTATTGCAGATGCTGGTTGAACAACTATTCTCTCATGGACCTGTCAGTAACGATTTTCTGGTCAAACAGCACATCTGCTCGTAGCATTGGTGGTATAGTGGCTAACATAGCTGCCTTCCAAGCAGTTGACCTGGGTTCGATTCCCAGCCAATGCAAACCTTAAATCCAATTTACCAGTGTCCACGGTTTTCTAATCCGCTCATTCACCTGTCATGCCTGATGTTTTGGTTGAACTATAGCTGACCTCGTAGCATTGGTGGTATGTGGCTAACATAGCTGCTTTCCAAGCAGTTGACCTGGATTCGATTCCCAGCCAATGCAATGTTAAAGTTGAATTTATTGCAGATGCTGGTTGAACAACTATTCTCTCATGGGCCTGTCAATAACCGATTTTCTGGTCAAACAGCACATCAACTCGTAGCATTGGTGGTATAGTGGCTAACATAGCTGCCTTCCAAGCAGTTGACCTGGGTTCGATTCCCAGCCAATGCAAACCTTAAATCTAGCTTACCATTTTCCACGTTTTTATTCTCCACATATTTTATTAGCTCATGGACCTGTCATGCCTGATGTTTTGGTTGAACTATAGCTGACCTCGTAGCATTGGTGGTATAGTGGCTAACATAGCTGCTTTCCAAGCAGTTGACCTGGATTCGATTCCCAGCCAATGCAATGTTAAAGTTGAATTTATTGCAGATGCTGGTTGAACAACTATTCTCTCATGGACCTGTCAATAACCGATTTTCTGGTCAAACAGCACATCTGCTCGTAGCATTGGTGGTATAGTGGCTAACATAGCTGCCTTCCAAGCAGTTGACCTGGGTTCGATTCCCAGCCAATGCAAACCTTAAATCGAATTTACCAGTGTCCACGGTTTTCTTCTCCACACATTTAATCCGCTCATTCACCTGTCATGCCTGATGTTTTGGTTGAACTATAGCTGACCTCGTAGCATTGGTGGTATAGTGGCTAACATAGCTGCTTTCCAAGCAGTGACCTGTATTCGATTCCCAGCCAATGCAATGTTAAAGTTGAATTTATTGCAGATGCTGGTTGAACAACTATTCTCTCATGGACCTGTCAGTAACGATTTTCTGGTCAAACAGCACATCTGCTCGTAGCATTGGTGGTATAGTGGCTAACATAGCTGCCTTCCAAGCAGTTGACCTGGGTTCGATTCCCAGCCAATGCAAACCTTAAATCCAACTTACCAGTGTCCACGGTTTTCTAATCCGCTCATTCACCTGTCATGCCTGATGTTTTGGTTGAACTATAGCTGACCTCGTAGCATTGGTGGTATGTGGCTAACATAGCTGCTTTCCAAGCAGTTGACCTGGATTCGATTCCCAGCCAATGCAATGTTAAAGTTGAATTTATTGCAGATGCTGGTTGAACAACTATTCGCTCATGGGCCTGTCAATAACCGATTTTCTGGTCAAACAGCACATCAACTCGTAGCATTGGTGGTATAGTGGCTAACATAGCTGCCTTCCAAGCAGTTGACCTGGGTTCGATTCCCAGCCAATGCAAACCTTAAATCTAGCTTACCATTTTCCACGTTTTTATTCTCCACACATTCAATCCGCTCATTCACCTGTCATGCCTGATGTTTTGGTTGAACTATAGCTGACCTCGTAGCATTGGTGATATAGTGGCTAACATAGCTGCTTTCCAAGCAGTTGACCTGGATTCGATTCCCAGCCAATGCAATGTTAAAGTTGAATTTATTGCAGATGTTGGTTGAACAACTATTCTCTCATGGACCTGTCAGTAACCGATTTTCTGGTAAAATAGCACATCTACTCAGAGCATTGGTGGTATAGTGGCTAACATAGCTGCTTTCCAAGCAGTTGACCTGGGTTCGATACCCACCCACTGCAATGGTAAAGTTTAATTTATTGCACATGTTTAAAAATGCAATGACCGATGGAAACTTAATTGCAAATGTTCAAGTATGGCGATCACAGTTGTCCTGAGTAGCTATTTTCTCATGGACCTGTCAATGACCAATTTTCTGGTCAAACAGCACATCTACTCGTAGCATTGGTGGTATAGTGGCTAACATAGCTGCCTTCCAAGCAGTTGACCTGGATTCGATTCCCAGCCAATGCAAACCTTAAATCCAACTTACCAGTGCCCACGGTTTTCTAATCCGCTCATTCACCTGTCATGCCTGATGTTTTGGTTGAACTATAGCTGACCTCGTAGCATTGGTGGTATAGTGGCTAACATAGCTGCTTTCCAAGCAGTTGACCTGGATTCGATTCCCAGCCAATGCAATGTTAAAGTTGAATTTATTGCAGATGCTGGTTGAACAACTATTCTCTCATGGACCTGTCAATAACCGATTTTCTGGTCAAACAGCACATCTGCTCGTAGCATTGGTGGTATAGTGGCTAACATAGCTGCCTTCCAAGCAGTTGACCTGGGTTCGATTCCCAGCCAATGCAAACCTTAAATCCAACTTACCAGTGTCCACGGTTTTCTAATCCGCTCATTCACCTGTCATGCCTGATGTTTTGGTTGAACTATAGCTGACCTCGTAGCATTGGTGGTATGTGGCTAACATAGCTGCTTTCCAAGCAGTTGACCTGGATTCGATTCCCAGCCAATGCAATGTTAAAGTTGAATTTATTGCAGATGCTGGTTGAACAACTATTCTCTCATGGGCCTGTCAATAACCGATTTTCTGGTCAAACAGCACATCAACTCGTAGCATTGGTGGTATAGTGGCTAACATAGCTGCCTTCCAAGCAGTTGACCTGGGTTCGATTCCCAGCCAATGCAAACCTTAAATCTAGCTTACCATTTTCCACGTTTTTATTCTCCACATATTTTATTAGCTCATGGACCTGTCATGCCTGATGTTTTGGTTGAACTATAGCTGACCTCGTAGCATTGGTGGTATAGTGGCTAACATAGCTGCTTTCCAAGCAGTTGACCTGGATTCGATTCCCAGCCAATGCAATGTTAAAGTTGAATTTATTGCAGATGCTGGTTGAACAACTATTCTCTCATGGACCTGTCAATAACCGATTTTCTGGTCAAACAGCACATCTGCTCGTAGCATTGGTGGTATAGTGGCTAACATAGCTGCCTTCCAAGCAGTTGACCTGGGTTCGATTCCCAGCCAATGCAAACCTTAAATCCAACTTACCAGTGTCCACGGTTTTCTAATCCGCTCATTCACCTGTCATGCCTGATGTTTTGGTTGAACTATAGCTGACCTCGTAGCATTGGTGGTATGTGGCTAACATAGCTGCTTTCCAAGCAGTTGACCTGGATTCGATTCCCAGCCAATGCAATGTTAAAGTTGAATTTATTGCAGATGCTGGTTGAACAACTATTCTCTCATGGGCCTGTCAATAACCGATTTTCTGGTCAAACAGCACATCAACTCGTAGCATTGGTGGTATAGTGGCTAACATAGCTGCCTTCCAAGCAGTTGACCTGGGTTCGATTCCCAGCCAATGCAAACCTTAAATCTAGCTTACCATTTTCCACGTTTTTATTCTCCACATATTTTATTAGCTCATGGACCTGTCATGCCTGATGTTTTGGTTGAACTATAGCTGACCTCGTAGCATTGGTGGTATAGTGGCTAACATAGCTGCTTTCCAAGCAGTTGACCTGGATTCGATTCCCAGCCAATGCAATGTTAAAGTTGAATTTATTGCAGATGCTGGTTGAACAACTATTCTCTCATGGACCTGTCAATAACCGATTTTCTGGTCAAACAGCACATCTGCTCGTAGCATTGGTGGTATAGTGGCTAACATAGCTGCCTTCCAAGCAGTTGACCTGGGTTCGATTCCCAGCCAATGCAAACCTTAAATCGAACTTACCAGTGTCCACGGTTTTCTTCTCCACACATTCAATCCGCTCATTCACCTGTCATGCCTGATGTTTTGGTTGAACTATAGCTGACCTCGTAGCATTGGTGGTATAGTGGCTAACATAGCTGCTTTCCAAGCAGTGACCTGTATTCGATTCCCAGCCAATGCAATGTTAAAGTTGAATTTATTGCAGATGCTGGTTGAACAACTATTCTCTCATGGACCTGTCAGTAACGATTTTCTGGTCAAACAGCACATCTGCTCGTAGCATTGGTGGTATAGTGGCTAACATAGCTGCCTTCCAAGCAGTTGACCTGGGTTCGATTCCCAGCCAATGCAAACCTTAAATCCAACTTACCAGTGTCCACGGTTTTCTAATCCGCTCATTCACCTGTCATGCCTGATGTTTTGGTTGAACTATAGCTGACCTCGTAGCATTGGTGGTATGTGGCTAACATAGCTGCTTTCCAAGCAGTTGACCTGGATTCGATTCCCAGCCAATGCAATGTTAAAGTTGAATTTATTGCAGATGCTGGTTGAACAACTATTCTCTCATGGGCCTGTCAATAACCGATTTTCTGGTCAAACAGCACATCAACTCGTAGCATTGGTGGTATAGTGGCTAACATAGCTGCCTTCCAAGCAGTTGACCTGGGTTCGATTCCCAGCCAATGCAAACCTTAAATCTAGCTTACCATTTTCCACGTTTTTATTCTCCACATATTTTATTAGCTCATGGACCTGTCATGCCTGATGTTTTGGTTGAACTATAGCTGACCTCGTAGCATTGGTGGTATAGTGGCTAACATAGCTGCTTTCCAAGCAGTTGACCTGGATTCGATTCCCAGCCAATGCAATGTTAAAGTTGAATTTATTGCAGATGCTGGTTGAACAACTATTCTCTCATGGACCTGTCAATAACCGATTTTCTGGTCAAACAGCACATCTGCTCGTAGCATTGGTGGTATAGTGGCTAACATAGCTGCCTTCCAAGCAGTTGAGCTGGGTTCGATTCCCAGCCAATGCAAACCTTAAATCGAACTTACCAGTGTCCACGGTTTTCTCCTCCACACATTCAATCCGCTCATTCACCTGTCATGCCTGATGTTTTGGTTGAACTATAGCTGACCTCGTAGCATTGGTGGTATAGTGGCTAACATAGCTGCTTTCCAAGCAGTGACCTGTATTCGATTCCCAGCCAATGCAATGTTAAAGTTGAATTTATTGCAGATGCTGGTTGAACAACTATTCTCTCATGGACCTGTCAGTAACGATTTTCTGGTCAAACAGCACATCTGCTCGTAGCATTGGTGGTATAGTGGCTAACATAGCTGCCTTCCAAGCAGTTGACCTGGGTTCGATTCCCAGCCAATGCAAACCTTAAATCCAACTTACCAGTGTCCACGGTTTTCTAATCCGCTCATTCACCTGTCATGCCTGATGTTTTGGTTGAACTATAGCTGACCTCGTAGCATTGGTGGTATGTGGCTAACATAGCTGCTTTCCAAGCAGTTGACCTCGATTCGATTCCCAGCCAATGCAATGTTAAAGTTGAATTTATTGCAGATGCTGGTTGAACAACTATTCGCTCATGGGCCTGTCAATAACCGATTTTCTGGTCAAACAGCACATCAACTCGTAGCATTGGTGGTATAGTGGCTAACATAGCTGCCTTCCAAGCAGTTGACCTAGGTTCGATTCCCAGCCAATGCAAACCTTAAATCTAGCTTACCATTTTCCACGTTTTTATTCTCCACACATTCAATCCGCTCATTCACCTGTCATGCCTGATGTTTTGGTTGAACTATAGCTGACCTCGTAGCATTGGTGATATAGTGGCTAACATAGCTGCTTTCCAAGCAGTTGACCTGGATTCGATTCCCAGCCAATGCAATGTTAAAGTTGAATTTATTGCAGATGTTGGTTGAACAACTATTCTCTCATGGACCTGTCAGTAACCGATTTTCTGGTAAAATAGCACATCTACTCAGAGCATTGGTGGTATAGTGGCTAACATAGCTGCTTTCCAAGCAGTTGACCTGGGTTCGATACCCACCCACTGCAATGGTAAAGTTTAATTTATTGCACATGTTTAAAAATGCAATGACCGATGGAAACTTAATTGCAAATGTTCAAGTATGGCGATCACAGTTGTCCTGAGTAGCTATTTTCTCATGGACCTGTCAATGACCAATTTTCTGGTCAAACAGCACATCTACTCGTAGCATTGGTGGTATAGCGGCTAACATAGCTGCCTTCCAAGCAGTTGACCTGGATTCGATTCCCAGCCAATGCAAACCTTAAATCCAACTTACCAGTGCCCACGGTTTTCTAATCCGCTCATTCACCTGTCATGCCTGATGTTTTGGTTGAACTATAGCTGACCTCGTAGCATTGGTGGTATCGTGGCTAACATAGCTGCTTTCCAAGCAGTTGACCTGGATTCGATTCCCAGCCAATGCAATGTTAAAGTTGAATTTATTGCAGATGCTGGTTGAACAACTATTCTCTCATGGACCTGTCAATAACCGATTTTCTGGTCAAACAGCACATCTGCTCGTAGCATTGGTGGTATAGTGGCTAACATAGCTGCCTTCCAAGCAGTTGACCTGGGTTCGATTCCCAGCCAATGCAAACCTTAAATCGAACTTACCAGTGTCCACGGTTTTCTTCTCCACACATTCAATCCGCTCATTCACCTGTCATGCCTGATGTTTTGGTTGAACTATAGCTGACCTCGTAGCATTGGTGATATAGTGGCTAACATAGCTGCTTTCCAAGCAGTTGACCTGGATTCGATTCCCAGCCAATGCAATGTTAAAGTTGAATTTATTGCAGATGTTGGTTGAACAACTATTCTCTCATGGACCTGTCAGTAACCGATTTTCTGGTAAAATAGCACATCTACTCAGAGCATTGGTGGTATAGTGGCTAACATAGCTGCTTTCCAAGCAGTTGACCTGGGTTCGATTCCCACCCACTGCAATGGTAAAGTTTAATTTATTGCACATGTTTAAAAATGCAATGACCGATGGAAACTTAATTGCAAATGTTCAAGTATGGCGATCACAGTTGTCCTGAGTAGCTATTTTCTCATGGACCTGTCAATGACCAATTTTCTGGTCAAACAGCACATCTACTCGTAGCATTGGTGGTATAGTGGCTAACATAGCTGCCTTCCAAGCAGTTGACCTGGATTCGATTCCCAGCCAATGCAAACCTTAAATCCAACTTACCAGTGCCCACGGTTTTCTAATCCGCTCATTCACCTGTCATGCCTGATGTTTTGGTTGAACTATAGCTGACCTCGTAGCATTGGTGGTATAGTGGCTAACATAGCTGCTTTCCAAGCAGTTGACCTGGATTCGATTCCCAGCCAATGCAATGTTAAAGTTGAATTTATTGCAGATGCTGGTTGAACAACTATTCTCTCATGGGCCTGTCAATAACCGATTTTCTGGTCAAACAGCACATCAACTCGTAGCATTGGTGGTATAGTGGCTAACATAGCTGCCTTCCAAGCAGTTGACCTGGGTTCGATTCCCAGCCAATGCAAACCTTAAATCTAGCTTACCATTTTCCACGTTTTTATTCTCCACATATTTTATTAGCTCATGGACCTGTCATGCCTGATGTTTTGGTTGAACTATAGCTGACCTCGTAGCATTGGTGGTATAGTGGCTAACATAGCTGCTTTCCAAGCAGTTGACCTGGATTCGATTCCCAGCCAATGCAATGTTAAAGTTGAATTTATTGCAGATGCTGGTTGAACAACTATTCTCTCATGGACCTGTCAATAACCGATTTTCTGGTCAAACAGCACATCTGCTCGTAGCATTGGTGGTATAGTGGCTAACATAGCTGCCTTCCAAGCAGTTGAGCTGGGTTCGATTCCCAGCCAATGCAAACCTTAAATCGAACTTACCAGTGTCCACGGTTTTCTCCTCCACACATTCAATCCGCTCATTCACCTGTCATGCCTGATGTTTTGGTTGAACTATAGCTGACCTCGTAGCATTGGTGGTATAGTGGCTAACATAGCTGCTTTCCAAGCAGTGACCTGTATTCGATTCCCAGCCAATGCAATGTTAAAGTTGAATTTATTGCAGATGCTGGTTGAACAACTATTCTCTCATGGACCTGTCAGTAACGATTTTCTGGTCAAACAGCACATCTGCTCGTAGCATTGGTGGTATAGTGGCTAACATAGCTGCCTTCCAAGCAGTTGACCTGGGTTCGATTCCCAGCCAATGCAAACCTTAAATCCAACTTACCAGTGTCCACGGTTTTCTAATCCGCTCATTCACCTGTCATGCCTGATGTTTTGGTTGAACTATAGCTGACCTCGTAGCATTGGTGGTATGTGGCTAACATAGCTGCTTTCCAAGCAGTTGACCTCGATTCGATTCCCAGCCAATGCAATGTTAAAGTTGAATTTATTGCAGATGCTGGTTGAACAACTATTCGCTCATGGGCCTGTCAATAACCGATTTTCTGGTCAAACAGCACATCAACTCGTAGCATTGGTGGTATAGTGGCTAACATAGCTGCCTTCCAAGCAGTTGACCTAGGTTCGATTCCCAGCCAATGCAAACCTTAAATCTAGCTTACCATTTTCCACGTTTTTATTCTCCACACATTCAATCCGCTCATTCACCTGTCATGCCTGATGTTTTGGTTGAACTATAGCTGACCTCGTAGCATTGGTGATATAGTGGCTAACATAGCTGCTTTCCAAGCAGTTGACCTGGATTCGATTCCCAGCCAATGCAATGTTAAAGTTGAATTTATTGCAGATGTTGGTTGAACAACTATTCTCTCATGGACCTGTCAGTAACCGATTTTCTGGTAAAATAGCACATCTACTCAGAGCATTGGTGGTATAGTGGCTAACATAGCTGCTTTCCAAGCAGTTGACCTGGGTTCGATACCCACCCACTGCAATGGTAAAGTTTAATTTATTGCACATGTTTAAAAATGCAATGACCGATGGAAACTTAATTGCAAATGTTCAAGTATGGCGATCACAGTTGTCCTGAGTAGCTATTTTCTCATGGACCTGTCAATGACCAATTTTCTGGTCAAACAGCACATCTACTCGTAGCATTGGTGGTATAGCGGCTAACATAGCTGCCTTCCAAGCAGTTGACCTGGATTCGATTCCCAGCCAATGCAAACCTTAAATCCAACTTACCAGTGCCCACGGTTTTCTAATCCGCTCATTCACCTGTCATGCCTGATGTTTTGGTTGAACTATAGCTGACCTCGTAGCATTGGTGGTATCGTGGCTAACATAGCTGCTTTCCAAGCAGTTGACCTGGATTCGATTCCCAGCCAATGCAATGTTAAAGTTGAATTTATTGCAGATGCTGGTTGAACAACTATTCTCTCATGGACCTGTCAATAACCGATTTTCTGGTCAAACAGCACATCTGCTCGTAGCATTGGTGGTATAGTGGCTAACATAGCTGCCTTCCAAGCAGTTGACCTGGGTTCGATTCCCAGCCAATGCAAACCTTAAATCGAACTTACCAGTGTCCACGGTTTTCTTCTCCACACATTCAATCCGCTCATTCACCTGTCATGCCTGATGTTTTGGTTGAACTATAGCTGACCTCGTAGCATTGGTGATATAGTGGCTAACATAGCTGCTTTCCAAGCAGTTGACCTGGATTCGATTCCCAGCCAATGCAATGTTAAAGTTGAATTTATTGCAGATGTTGGTTGAACAACTATTCTCTCATGGACCTGTCAGTAACCGATTTTCTGGTAAAATAGCACATCTACTCAGAGCATTGGTGGTATAGTGGCTAACATAGCTGCTTTCCAAGCAGTTGACCTGGGTTCGATTCCCACCCACTGCAATGGTAAAGTTTAATTTATTGCACATGTTTAAAAATGCAATGACCGATGGAAACTTAATTGCAAATGTTCAAGTATGGCGATCACAGTTGTCCTGAGTAGCTATTTTCTCATGGACCTGTCAATGACCAATTTTCTGGTCAAACAGCACATCTACTCGTAGCATTGGTGGTATAGTGGCTAACATAGCTGCCTTCCAAGCAGTTGACCTGGATTCGATTCCCAGCCAATGCAAACCTTAAATCCAACTTACCAGTGCCCACGGTTTTCTAATCCGCTCATTCACCTGTCATGCCTGATGTTTTGGTTGAACTATAGCTGACCTCGTAGCATTGGTGGTATAGTGGCTAACATAGCTGCTTTCCAAGCAGTTGACCTGGATTCGATTCCCAGCCAATGCAATGTTAAAGTTGAATTTATTGCAGATGCTGGTTGAACAACTATTCTCTCATGGACCTGTCAATAACCGATTTTCTGGTCAAACAGCACATCTGCTCGTAGCATTGGTGGTATAGTGGCTAACATAGCTGCCTTCCAAGCAGTTGACCTGGGTTCGATTCCCAGCCAATGCAAACCTTAAATCCAACTTACCAGTGTCCACGGTTTTCTAATCCGCTCATTCACCTGTCATGCCTGATGTTTTGGTTGAACTATAGCTGACCTCGTAGCATTGGTGGTATGTGGCTAACATAGCTGCTTTCCAAGCAGTTGACCTGGATTCGATTCCCAGCCAATGCAATGTTAAAGTTGAATTTATTGCAGATGCTGGTTGAACAACTATTCTCTCATGGGCCTGTCAATAACCGATTTTCTGGTCAAACAGCACATCAACTCGTAGCATTGGTGGTATAGTGGCTAACATAGCTGCCTTCCAAGCAGTTGACCTGGGTTCGATTCCCAGCCAATGCAAACATTAAATCTAGCTTACCATTTTCCACGTTTTTATTCTCCACATATTTTATTAGCTCATGGACCTGTCATGCCTGATGTTTTGGTTGAACTATAGCTGACCTCGTAGCATTGGTGGTATAGTGGCTAACATAGCTGCTTTCCAAGCAGTTGACCTGGATTCGATTCCCAGCCAATGCAATGTTAAAGTTGAATTTATTGCAGATGCTGGTTGAACAACTATTCTCTCATGGACCTGTCAATAACCGATTTTCTGGTCAAACAGCACATCTGCTCGTAGCATTGGTGGTATAGTGGCTAACATAGCTGCCTTCCAAGCAGTTGACCTGGGTTCGATTCCCAGCCAATGCAAACCTTAAATCGAACTTACCAGTGTCCACGGTTTTCTTCTCCACACATTCAATCCGCTCATTCACCTGTCATGCCTGATGTTTTGGTTGAACTATAGCTGACCTCGTAGCATTGGTGGTATAGTGGCTAACATAGCTGCTTTCCAAGCAGTGACCTGTATTCGATTCCCAGCCAATGCAATGTTAAAGTTGAATTTATTGCAGATGCTGGTTGAACAACTATTCTCTCATGGACCTGTCAGTAACGATTTTCTGGTCAAACAGCACATCTGCTCGTAGCATTGGTGGTATAGTGGCTAACATAGCTGCCTTCCAAGCAGTTGACCTGGGTTCGATTCCCAGCCAATGCAAACCTTAAATCCAACTTACCAGTGTCCACGGTTTTCTAATCCGCTCATTCACCTGTCATGCCTGATGTTTTGGTTGAACTATAGCTGACCTCGTAGCATTGGTGGTATGTGGCTAACATAGCTGCTTTCCAAGCAGTTGACCTCGATTCGATTCCCAGCCAATGCAATGTTAAAGTTGAATTTATTGCAGATGCTGGTTGAACAACTATTCGCTCATGGGCCTGTCAATAACCGATTTTCTGGTCAAACAGCACATCAACTCGTAGCATTGGTGGTATAGTGGCTAACATAGCTGCCTTCCAAGCAGTTGACCTGGGTTCGATTCCCAGCCAATGCAAACCTTAAATCTAGCTTACCATTTTCCACGTTTTTATTCTCCACACATTCAATCCGCTCATTCACCTGTCATGCCTGATGTTTTGGTTGAACTATAGCTGACCTCGTAGCATTGGTGATATAGTGGCTAACATAGCTGCTTTCCAAGCAGTTGACCTGGATTCGATTCCCAGCCAATGCAATGTTAAAGTTGAATTTATTGCAGATGTTGGTTGAACAACTATTCTCTCATGGACCTGTCAGTAACCGATTTTCTGGTAAAATAGCACATCTACTCAGAGCATTGGTGGTATAGTGGCTAACATAGCTGCTTTCCAAGCAGTTGACCTGGGTTCGATACCCACCCACTGCAATGGTAAAGTTTAATTTATTGCACATGTTTAAAAATGCAATGACCGATGGAAACTTAATTGCAAATGTTCAAGTATGGCGATCACAGTTGTCCTGAGTAGCTATTTTCTCATGGACCTGTCAATGACCAATTTTCTGGTCAAACAGCACATCTACTCGTAGCATTGGTGGTATAGTGGCTAACATAGCTGCCTTCCAAGCAGTTGACCTGGATTCGATTCCCAGCCAATGCAAACCTTAAATCCAACTTACCAGTGCCCACGGTTTTCTAATCCGCTCATTCACCTGTCATGCCTGATGTTTTGGTTGAACTATAGCTGACCTCGTAGCATTGGTGGTATAGTGGCTAACATAGCTGCTTTCCAAGCAGTTGACCTGGATTCGATTCCCAGCCAATGCAATGTTAAAGTTGAATTTATTGCAGATGCTGGTTGAACAACTATTCTCTCATGGACCTGTCAATAACCGATTTTCTGGTCAAACAGCACATCAACTCGTAGCATTGGTGGTATAGTGGCTAACATAGCTGCCTTCCAAGCAGTTGACTTGGGTTCGATTCCCAGCCAATGCAAACCTTAAATCGAACTTACCAGTGTCCACGGTTTTCTTCTCCACACATTCAATCCGCTCATTCACCTGTCATGCCTGATGTTTTGGTTGAACTATAGCTGACCTCGTAGCATTGGTGGTATAGTGGCTAACATAGCTGCTTTCCAAGCAGTTGACCTGGATTCGATTCCCAGCCAATGCAATGTTAAAGTTGAATTTATTGCAGATGCTGGTTGAACAACTATTCTCTCATGGACCTGTCAATAACCGATTTTCTGGTCAAACAGCACATCTGCTCGTAGCATTGGTGGTATAGTGGCTAACATAGCTGCCTTCCAAGCAGTTGACCTGGGTTCGATTCCCAGCCAATGCAAACCTTAAATCCAACTTACCAGTGTCCACGGTTTTCTAATCCGCTCATTCACCTGTCATGCCTGATGTTTTGGTTGAACTATAGCTGACCTCGTAGCATTGGTGGTATGTGGCTAACATAGCTGCTTTCCAAGCAGTTGACCTGGATTCGATTCCCAGCCAATGCAATGTTAAAGTTGAATTTATTGCAGATGCTGGTTGAACAACTATTCTCTCATGGGCCTGTCAATAACCGATTTTCTGGTCAAACAGCACATCAACTCGTAGCATTGGTGGTATAGTGGCTAACATAGCTGCCTTCCAAGCAGTTGACCTGGGTTCGATTCCCAGCCAATGCAAACCTTAAATCTAGCTTACCATTTTCCACGTTTTTATTCTCCACATATTTTATTAGCTCATGGACCTGTCATGCCTGATGTTTTGGTTGAACTATAGCTGACCTCGTAGCATTGGTGGTATAGTGGCTAACATAGCTGCCTTCCAAGCAGTTGACCTGGGTTCAATTCCCAGCCAATGCAAACCTTAAATCCAACTTACCAGTGTCCACGGTTTTCTTCTCCACACATTCAATCCGCTCATTCACCTGTCATGCCTGATGTTTTGGTTGAACTATAGCTGATCTCGTAGCATTGGTGGTATAGTGGCTAACATAGCTGCTTTCCAAGCAGTTGACCTGGTTTCGATTCCCAGCCAATGCAATGTTAAAGTTGAATTTATTGCAGATGTTGGTTGAACAACTATTCTCGCATGGACCTGTCAGTAACCGATTTTCTGGTCAAATAGCACATTTACTCAGAGCATTGGTGGTATAGTGGCTAACATAGCTGCGTTCCCAGCTGGGTTCGATTCCCAGCTAGTGCAAACCTTAAATCAAACTTCCCATTTTCCACGTTTTTATTCTCCACACATTCTCGTCGCTCATGGACCTGTCATGCCTGATGTTTTGGTTGAACAGCAGCCTACCTTGTAGCATTGGTGGTATAGTGGCTAACATAGCTGCGTTCCAAGCAGTTGACCTGGCCTCGATTCCAAGCCAATGCACACCTTAAATTGAGCTTACCAGTTTTATTCTCCACACATTCTATTCGGTCATGGACCTGTCATGCCTGATGTTTTGGTTGAACAGTAGCTGGCCTTGTAGCATTGGTGGTATAGTGGCTAACATAGCTGCCTTCCAAGCAGTTGACCTGGATTCGATTCCCAGCCAATGTTTACTGTGAGATCTGACCTCTGAGCCCAGTATCTTATGCTCATTATCAAGTTAGACACATACTTTCCCCTCAGAGCTTGGCAGCTTGTGCTCTACAAGATTCCTGCTTTTCTTTCGCTTGATTCTGTGTCTATTTTTTTAGCCTTAAAATCTAAAAATATGCTTGAATACGGATATCAAGGCTGTGTTTTGGAAGCTTCTAAATTTAAAGTGTCAGGACTGAGAGTTTTGGGATCTTGGTTCTGTGTAAACAATCATGCAAGATGGACAGTTTCCTGGAACTGCTTCACAAGGAAAACAAGTCTGATTTAACTTCAACATTTTGGATTTGGCCATTATTTAGAATAATATTGCAGTTTTCCGTGACTCCCCCCTAAAAGTGAAGTGTTTAAAAATAAGAAACTAAGACTAATCTGTACAAGATAGTTTTACAAGATAGTATACAGTATGATATGAGTCAAATGTCCAGGAAGGACATTGTTGCATAATGTAATCTAAAAATCATATTTCTACCTATAGTCCCTGCACATACTGTATGAGCAGGCATGGGCAAAATACCGTAAATCTTACTGTGACTGAAAAAATGTGGTTGCATTTTACATTCTATAGCTTTCAAAGAAACTTGTTTTTTGGCGTGTTTTATGAAACAGTGACATGAAGTGCAACATTTCTTCACCAAGCACTATGTCAGGTATAAATACAAAGTAATTTATAATAGGGTTGTCAATCGATTAACATTTTTAAATGCGATTAATTGCATCTTGTCCATAGTAACTCATAATTAATCACAATTCATTGCAGATAGGAAGACATTTTTATCTATGATAAGTATACCTTTGAAAAATTATTTTAACATTTTTAATACATCAACATGAGACTGGATAATGTTTGCTTTATGCAAATTTTCATTCTGTTTTTTTATTCAGCTCAACCCCAAACTGGACCTCAATGCAAAAAAACACAATGTACAACAAGTAGACATTGGTATGGTGAACTGTCCCACCACTCAAATATCATTCTCTTCAAACAAATAATCTCACAAAATAAAGTTGTGGCTAACATTACAAATAAAGGTTTGCAAAAACACCCACTAACTAACAGAAATGAAAAAAGGGTGTTAAAAAATTAATTATTGACAATTTACAAATAATAAAGTGCTCAAGAACAGTCAGTAGTTTACAGAACTAGGACTGCGCCATATAATGTAGTGCAATCAGGCTATAGCTTTTACTTCACTTCCAAACACTCTTTTACAGAGACATACACACACAAACCCTCTTTTAGACACACTTTTATTGTCCTCTGTGACAAACACTGCAGTTCAACCACAAACGCTAATAAATCGCTAATAAGTAATAATGATACTAATAAATTCCCTCACGAGCCTTTATTACCATCGCATTGAGCACTGTGTGTATGCTTGCTTTTGTGACACAAGCCCCCCAAATGCCAGTAACTAGGAGCACGTAATCCACATTTTAGCTCGCAGCTGAGAGATGGCTTGTAAATAAAAAAAAGTCATATGCCAAGGTACCGCTGTATAAATGACAATTTAAAAAAAACACCTGCAGTGCTCCAGCAGTTTCTCGAGTTGCATTTGAGACTCGCCGTTCTCCGGTGACAATTCAACTCACAGCGACAGTAGATTAAAAATAACTTTGGTCTTGCCTAAAGAGCCATCAGAATACCCTTCAAAATACCCTTTTGTTTGTCCATTTCTGCTCAATATTTGTTCCCACTTGTGGCTCAACATTAACTCCAACACCACTGTTTTTTCTGTAACAATGGTGCGGGCTGGAGATCAAACAGGAAGTGCAAACGTTAGTCGCGCATCAAAAAAATAGTGGCGTTAAAGGGAATTTCTGGTAACTCGTTATTACCGCATTAACTTTGATTAACTTTAATTTATAACTTACATAATTTTTTCGAAACGTTCTGTCTCTCTCTTATAATAAACCCACCATAAAAATATGGACTATTTAGAGGTGGGTGGAGTGATCCATATATGGATATTTACATATATATATTTGATATCGTCTATAATCTATATTATGTGGGACTGATGATGATGATTTAGGTTGTAGTCTGTCAAATGTATTAACAATGCCATTACTGAGATAAATGTTGCATTGTGTAAATACTTCCAGTTAATTATCCGTATAAGTATTGTTATTTTGTAAGTTGATTTTTAAACGTTGGTAACACTGTAATGAAGGAAAAAAGTCAAATAAAGAAAGAAAAAGTTTATTTCATACTGCTGCTCATTTTTTTATTGACATCTACATGTAGGTCACATTTCTGCAGTATAATAAATTTTTACACATTTATATGTATATACACATATATTCCAGAGCTAGTGAATACATTGTACACTGTTGTCCACCTAGCCCCGTTCACCTCTCTTTCCTTTGGTTCCGATCGATTGTCCTATTCAATTCTAGTGTCCTCGGTCACAACAAACGTAGCAGCACCGCTACTGTCAGTGTCAGCCGACGAGAATGCAGTAGATGAAGCTGAGAGTGACGCTTTTCATCACAGTATTGAAGCAGTAAACTAGATTAAATGTCACTTAACGTTGTTATCAGTTACAGTAAAAGCGTTGAGATGATTCACTTGTTAGGTAATACTGTAATAATCCCCCAGGAGGATTTTAAGGATTTTATCTAGTTCAGGAAATAGGATAATTTTGTCATATTTACACTTGTTAGAAGACGATAAACCTTAATATTTACGATAAACCTTAATATTTCAATTCGTTTTTGGGCGGGTATATAAACATGGCTATGTAGGCTAGCAACTAGCTGACAGATAATCGTAACAGATTTCAAAAGCAGGAAGAAAAGTGGCCTACATTACAAATTCACCTTTTGTAAAAAATAAATTTAAAAAAGTATCTGGAGGGCCTCATTGACTAGGTTTACCTTGGACCCCCAAATGACTAAAAACACCCCTGCCCAGGCCACACTTTGGACACCCCTGCCCAGACTGTATATCAGTGGGTCCCAAACGTTTTACACTTGCGTACCCCTTCATATATTTGATCTGAAGCTATGTACCCCCTACTCCTACAAACTTAAGAAACATAAACCTTTTTATCTGAATTAACTTGAAATATTGAACATAATTAAGTGGTTCATTAATTTTATTGTACTTCCCGGTCAAAAATGTGTATTTTGCTTGGTCACATTTTGATAAAGTTTCACAAGAATCCTCATAAAGTCATCGTCCTATTTAGGGTTGAATTTGAACTTCCCTTTTTTTGTCCACTCACGATGGCTATGGGTTAAGTCTGCATGTTAATTGAATACCAACTTGAAGGGGAAAGTTTAACGACTATGATAAAGCAGTGTCCGAGGTATAAACATTAGTACAACAAACGATAAACCCTCATTTTTGGGGGAATCCCCGCTCACAGTGATAGGTTCACACCGTTAAGGGATTGCAACACCAATATAAATGAAATCTACAAGATTAAACGGTCTTAATGCACAGAATAATAATCAAACTTACTTATTTGCTCATATGATGAACACAGAGTAATGAACAACTTCATGCTCTGTCTCCTTTCTGCTCCATTCTCCTCGCGCCGTGAGGCGTTCAGGAGCACTTGTAATTGTGAGTGTTAGGCGCGAATTGTTGTTAATATTTCTTCACATACCCCCTAAGACAATGGGTGTACCCCTGGGGTTACGCGTACCCCACTTTGGGAACCTAGGCTGTATATAAATTGTTCAGAAATTAGTGTCTTAATAAAGATATTGGTTTGTTCATCTTTGTCCTTTATTTTATTGTGGTTATAACCATGATCAACAAATTAAAGTAAAAAGTATTGGTATCAGTATCGGTATCAGCAACACTGGACCAGTATGTACTTGGTATCAGATCGATGCACCAACATTTGCAGTACCGCCCAACCCTGGACTGGATACTGAGAGGGGAGACTGACAGAAAGTGAGGGAGTTTGCCTTGTGTTCATTTGAGTTTTATCGTGTCTAAGTTTAGATGTTGGCTCAAATTCAGCTTCTCATGTCGCAAGCAAGGCTTCTCTTCTGGGTCAGCACAGAAACACACTGAGGGAAACAACACTGAGCTTTAAAGGCACATCACCAAAGCCACAGAGAGGCATGAGCTTCCTTTCATTCCAGATACTCCCATAGCATAGCATGGCACATTTCTACTAGAAGACAAGCAAAGAGAGGAGAACTGCCAACAGGAATATTCCCGCTTCACTCACTTTGTCCGTCTGTCTACAAGTCCTGAACAATGACGAAGGAGGTGGACAATCCTGACCTTTCAAGATCTTCAGTGCAGCAGATTCCACATTTTCTCCAAGACGTCGTCTTCCATGGCAAGTTTGAGGTGAGTGACAGGCACAACAAATCATAACTCTATTTAAAGTACATCCATGGAACATAACAGCAAACCTCGCACACTCTCCCGCTCGCTGATGATATGTTGATTCACATATACTCACTCTGTAGTACTGATACGCAATGTACTTAATTTTACACAGATATGCAGTAATGATACAGTATGTAGTTTACTTTTATACAAATATGTAGAATTGACATAGTATGTACTTTACTTTAACTCAGCTATGTAGTACTGATACAGCATGTAGTTTACTTTTATACACATGTAGTACTGACACAGTACGAGTAATATATGTAGTTTAGTTTTATTCAGATATGCAGTACTGACACAGTATGCAGTTTACTTTTATTCAGATGTGTAGTACTAATACGCTATATTTTCATACAGATGTGTAGTACTGACACAGTATGAAGTTTAGTTTTATTGATTTATGTAGTACTGATACGCTATGTGATTTACTTTTGTAAAACTATTTAGTACTGACACAGTATGTAGTTTAGTTTTTTTCATTTATGTAGTACTGACAAGCATGTGGTTTACTCTTACACAAATATGTAGTACTCATGCAATGTGTAGTTTAGTGTTATTCATTTATGTAGTACCTACAAGTATGTGGTTTACTTTTATTCAGATGTATGAAGTAGTTTAGTGTTGTACAGACTTGTAGTGAAACAGTATGTCGCTTAATTTAATTCCGATATGAAGTACTGACAGTTTGTAGTTTAGTTGTACACATATGTAGTACTTATACAGTATGTGGTTTAGTTTTATGCAGATACATTGTACTGAAAATGTATGCAGTTTAGTTTAATTCAGGTATGTAGTACTTCTACGGCATGTAGGTGAGTTTTATTTAGATAAGTAGTAGTGATACGGTATGTACATAGTTCATTTTTATTCAGATATGTAGTAGTGATACAATATGTGCTGTACATAGTTGACTTTTGTTCAGATATGTAGTACTGATACGGTATGTACAGTCGTCCCTCGCCACTTCACACTTTGAATTTCGCAGCTTCACTCTGTCACGGTTTTTCAAAAGTATATGAAATAGTAAATCATGCTGTTTTGTGGTTGAACACGGACTCTTTTTAGTAATAAAATGTATGCATATATGAGCAAATGATACATATTTTTTGCCTAAATTGAGCATTTTCATGCATAAAAACAGCGAAATAAACTAAGATAGAAATATAAGGCATTCAAAAGACGCATTCTAAGAAGTTGATGTAGTATTCTATACTGGTCACTGATTTGTTACTGTAATGTTGGGTGAGACACACAAGCACCAGACTTGATGGGCGGAACAGCAGGCTTTTATTGCAGCTTTGAATGATCTCACAACAGGCACAATAATCCCGAACACGGGCCACTGTCGCGGTCATTACCCACGTAAAGCTGAAAATCAACTCTCAACCCCTGACATTACTTCCTGTCTGCCAGTCACTCCCCTGGGGAACACATTTTTAGCGACACACATGAGTGTTATTTATGTCTTAAATGGCTTAATTACTCTTATTATGGCAACTATATCGGGTAATACGAGTGTACTGTAAAGGTGACTAAAAGAGGGCTCTAATAATGTTAAAAACATATATAGAATGTCATAAACAGGTTTTCTATGCTTTAGCTAGCAAAATATTCCATTTATAAAGAAGGACTCTGCTTCATAGAAATTTTGGTCTGATCACTGTAGTTTAGTTTTATACAGATATGTAGTACTGAAACAGTGTGTAGTTTACTTTTTTCGGATATGAAGTGGTGAAACAACACGTAGTATAGTTTATTCAGGTATGTACTGTAATATCGACTGATACAGTACATATTGTTGTTTTATTCAGATTTATGTCTTACTGATAGAATATGTTGTTTCCCCGGTCTTGGCCAGTAGAAGGTGTACAGTATTTGTTGTGTGCTTGGAATAACACTCAAATTGTATATATTTTATAGTAGTGCATTTGATTAATTTTCATGTAATTTGATTTCATATGGACAAATCAAATATTAGTACAAAAATAACTACTCATTAAAACACAGACAGTGGTACTCAAGTAAGTACCACATGCATAAACAAACAACTCTTAAAGTAAGTCACCAGTTGAACACAAACAGTGCTAGCATAACTACAGTCCTTCCCTTTTCCCTTTGATGGACTGCGTTATTACTGCTGACTGGGTTCCCAAAGAAAAACAAAAACAGTTCATTCAAGATATGGACCGGATAATTCCCTATGCACTTAACCACATTGTATTTATAACTCTTCTCTGGTGGTCCCGGAGCAAAGAGGTCATAAAACAAGGAAAACATATGGCCTGTATCACAACCCTTTCTTATACACACATTTGATAGTGATCTTGATGAAGCCACTCGGAACCAATGGAACTGCGGGCCACACTCCAACATGGTAGGTGCGGTAATGCACCTTAAAGCTGGTTGCCACCATCGACTCCCACCACCACTCTCACTCTCACACTCTCAAGAAATTGAAAACGCAACACCAACATACAGACAGACAGACCGAGGTGAAGTTAGTTTCACGTTGGACTTAGGATATTCAGCTTTGTAGCTACAGCGTTAATTTCCTCTCACTGTGCCCGAACTGCTATGTCATTGCGCGGGGAGCTTGCACGCAGTGGTGGAGCTATGTGAACTGTAATCTACTTGGTGTGTCCAGAAGTACGGTACATGGTGTTCAGTGCTCAGAGACATGGCCAAGGTAGGAAAGGCTGAAACCTGACCACCAATGAACAAGACACACAAGTTGAAAGGCTATGACTTGGCCAAGGAATATCTGTAGACGGATTTTTCAAAAGTTTTCTGGACTGATGAGATAAAAGTGACTCTTGGTGGACCAGAGGGATGGGCCCATGGCTGCTCAACGCAATGTAATGTAAGCTAATGTCTCATCAATGTAACATTACTGGTTACTACGTATGACTTGTCTTTCAATATTTTTGGACTAATAACAGACCGAAGTCAACCACGAAACAGCGAACATTTATTAATTAATACATTTTTGAAAAACCGTAATAGAGTGAGGGACAAGGGAGAAGAGTTCAACTGTATGGGGTATCTTGTTTTAAAATACTGCACAGTGCTATTTAAAATCATTGCAGAATCATAATAAAACAGTGGGTGTATAATAAGAATGCAATAGTACACATCAGATTTTTATTTCACAGTTACAACTCCACTAATTAAATAAAAGAGCCTTTTTTTGTTTTTTTGTTTTTCCACATCCTAAATCCAATATTTATTTTCTGTCTTTTGTTGTATGTTGTCAGCTGCTAAAGGCTCTAACTCCAGTGGAAAACACCCACGGTCAGTGTGGCCTCTACTTTCAAGATGGTCAGCGGCATGTGGACTATGTCCTCACCTACGCTGTGAAGAAGTCATCTGGGGGACGTTCCATTCGCCACACAACACATTTGTTCACTGAAAATGTTGTTGCCCGCAGCCTGCGACGTAGCCACCATCCTCAGAAATCTGCCGACAAAAACTCATTACCTTCACCAACCCCTGCACTATCCCACGTGGAGCTCCACTGCCCAGGAGAGACCTTCAACGCCCAAGAGGATCAGAAAGCTTTCAGGAGGGAGGAGTTTGAGGGAAAACTCAGCGATATGGGCCTAGAGCTGGAGATTGACGAGGATGTGAGTATTATCCATCGCTAAACATATACTTAGGCTATGGCCACACCAATGCGGGTATTTTTTTAAAAAGGCACACTTCACCCTCTCCGCTGTTAAACAAATCTGTTTAAAAAAATGTCTGTCCACATAAAAACACATTCACCGGCTATCATGTCATGTTTTCATGCAAGAAGATAACTCCTCGGTTCATCAATATAATGATACATTCGATGTACAATGACGTGTGCATCATTAAGCATTCACTTTTCGTGTGTAAGCAGTTGGCAAAAACTGCACATAGAAAAGGTGTGTATCTTACTGACTTCAAAAGTTTGACCTGAACAGGCTGAGATTCATGGCTTGTACGAGAGTAACTGACTCACAACGAAATTTTTGGATGGAACGATCAACTGGAAGATCACACAAAGGGTGAAAACAGAATGACCCTCTCCCGGGAAACATCTGGGAACTTCTGCATCCAAACAGGAAACGGTGTGTGAAGTTGTAAAAGTTCCCACACTGTATCAACGTCAGGGGCGGGCTAACCAGGAGGCAAACACAGGCAATTGCCTAGGGCCCCAAGATTTCCAGGGGCCTCCAAATGTCTCATAAAACCTGATTATTGATTTTTTTCTTTGATTTAAACCACACATTACTGTTTTAGTTTTAATTCATGCGCTTAAAACTATGTCAAAATGCGATGGACTATTCCGTGTTACAGTGCATGTGCAGACTGATTGAGGAAAAACAAACTTGTTGCTGTGGTTTGGAGAAAAATGAAGCCAAGTTATCCCAGTGGAGCAGAGAAGAGGAGAAGGCAAGAGGAAAACAGACAGTTTTAGAAAAATCAAAACTACCGAAAGTGTCAACTTTTTTCACAGTCACATCAAACGTAGACACACGACGACGTCAAGCAGCACTGCTGTCAGTCAGCCGCAGAGAATGCAGTAGTTGTAGAGATGAAGCTGAGAGTGACGCTTTTATAAATATAGATACGTATAACATACAGAAAAACTGAAAGATGTAGGGGGCCACTTTTGATATATTCTGCGTGTTACAGATCCAATGTGATCACAAAAAACAGTCAACTGAAAAAAAAATTGCAGAAAATATATGCTGTCCCTCATTGGTTTCAGACCCAACCGGGATAATTTCGGCAAAATAGGATTCAACATTTAATTCAAAATGTAATATTTTCGTAGTTAGAGCATAAAAAATCTGTGTACCACTTTCTAAATGTGTTCTTTTACCATTATTAGAGCCTGTAGACACCCCTATAGTCACCCTTACACTCCTATTATTCTTTGTTTACATTGCATTGCACAACACCAATTCACAGGCGACGGGATCCCTGCAGGAACACAAGAGACGGCGACGAGTCAAAGCATGTAGCAAGCTATCAAGCTAAGTAGTTAACCTCCAATTTATTTGTTCTGAACTTCAGAAAGGGCTTCAAGCGGAGAGGGAGAGAAGGACCATGTAAAAAGCCAAAAACGTACCACTTCCACATGGAATGGGAATAGAACCTCTTTTCACTATCATGTCGGACATGCCATAGCTGACTCCATGCAGTGTTAAGGTAATGTAATATAAAGAAATGTCTCATCAATGTAACATTACTGACGCCTAGCCACCAGAATACTACATATTTGTCTTTCAATATTTTTTGAGTAATAATAGTCGAGTCCACGAAACAGCGATCATTTATTAATTGATACATTTTTGCAAAACCACGATAGAGCGAGGGAGCGATGTTTGAACCACGATGTACTGAGGGATGACTGTATAGAAAAAAAGGCAAGAAAAATAATTAGGCCGCGTCTTGCCACACAGCTGGGTCTGACCACAAGTCCTCGTCCACGTCGCAGGCAATATCTTCCCTTGCCAGACATGGACGTAACGAAACTCATCATATGCCTCTTCCATACCCTCAACAACACCGCCATGCCCAAAATAACTTACCTGTGGTCTTCTCATCGTGCTTACTTCCTGGTTGAGAAGTAACTCACCACCCCATAAGTGAGTGTTTCACAGTTTTTCAGTGCAGTTTTATTGCCCATATTAAAATATCACGACACATAAGATATTGGCCCTGGATTGTGGGCAGTTCAAAGCTTGAGAGAAACAGCTGCTCAGCAGCGTATTTGTGTGACAGCTGGGTGTTTAGAGCGAAAGAGGTTCAGGCGGATGGACTTCCTGAGTGTGAAGGCTCTTGTAAACTGTAAGAGCAATAGTATAACTTAGGAAGTGCTGACACTCCTTTATGAGTTCATTTGGAACTGAAGTTAAAGTTCAACCACCTTCATGAACCGAGATTCCTGGACAAGCAGTTTTCACTCATCATGAATGCCCATCATGTGTTTGCATGGTATTTTTATTCAAGTGTGTTTTGACAGGTTTTGTTTAACGGATGCCAGCTGGTGTGGCTGTGTGACAGTACGCTGGTAAACTCCACTCCCTGACTCCTTCAGAGTCATGCTGGGCTGGGTCGATCCCCGGATGTGCGTCGGGGCGGACCAGACGGGTTACATTTGCAGATCACATCACTTAGGTCACCAGGAATCAGTGCCAAGTTGCAGGATATCCTCTGTGCTATGGATGGAACATAGAACAGTGCTGCTACCATTTAGTTTTTTCATTTGACATTTTGCAATTCAACGAAACGACTTGAAATAATACCATTCATGTTTGTGTTTTGCTTTGTTTGTAGACCAAAATTCCAGGGGTGGGCTTTGTGAAAATCCATGCTCCATGGAATGTTCTCTGTCGAGAAGCAGAGTTTATGAAGCTAAAGATGCCCACCAAAAGGGTAAGAATTATTGGCACCTTCTGCTGAAGTTACAACTCATGTGTGTTGTCTACACAATTCATGTCTACCATCACTGTCGGAAAATGGCCAGTTTCATTTTCTGTAAACAAGAGCTAGGCTCGTAATGGGAAGTGAGGCCCGTGTGAACCAAAACATGCAGGTCCAAATTTTTGTCCCAGTCTACCCCTGTTCTCCGGTCACTACAAAACGAGCCAGATCCCACATGTTCACTAATAACTACAGTCGTCAGTTGTTTATCGCGTTTATATAGCGATTGTGTTTATATGTGACAAGTCTTAAGTAAGTTTGATGAAGTGTAGAATTACTACAGCTTCTGCTTGAACTGCTTGGACCATGGCATTTGTTTGAACTCCGATGAAAAAAAGCATATCACGTCTCACCGGAGTTAACGAGTGATGCTGGGAACACCAAGTGGAGATAGTATTGCAAGGTTTATAGTGTGTCATTCTATGTAAAAATCCCATGTTACAACGTAGACACCTACGGCTTATAGACAAGTGCAGCCTATATGTACAACATTTTTTTTCTTTAAATCTGTTGCGTGCAGCTTACGTTCAGGTGTGCTCAATAGTCCGGAATTTACTTTGATTTTGTTACTGCTCTTTCAATTTTTTTTTGGTGTCACGAGCGTGTCCAATGTCCAGCATGTTTGGCTAGTGTGATTGCATTGATCTGCGCTCAAGTTCGATACACTACCTCTGGAGAGCCAGGGCACGGCACAATTGGTGATGCACACATAGATGTGTGCAACCTAGATGAGTCATAGATGCCTTTAATGCTGTTGGTCTTCACAAGTTCGCAATGATAACGACCACATTTCACAAGAGAAATAAATAAGAATTCTCAAAATAATCAACAAAATTAAAAAAAAAGGGTAAATATTGCTATATTTGAGCACACATTAACACAGAAAATATGCTTTTCAATGTTATCTTTTATGGCGAAAATAACAAGATTAACCAAGTCCTGCATGGTTCGATTGGCTTAGTGCTGAGAAAGAGAAAATGGATCAATGAATAGATGGAGCTGGCATCTTGTTTATTTCATCTGTAAAGGGACATTGTGACACTAATTTGGGTTGTGTGCATACGTATCAGTTGACAAATGTGTTCTTTCTTTCTAGGTATATGAAGTCAAGAAGTCAAGCGGTGTTATAGAGAAGATCAGCTTACTAGTCAGTAAAGTTGTTGAGCCTCTTCATCCGCATGTTGAGGGACCCCAACCAAAGAACATCAAACACCTGTCACACACCTTCTCCAGGGAGAAGCAACACCTGTAAGTCCACGTGTTCCATACACTAGACTCTTCCCATCTTAACATGGTTATGCAGAACATTGGAATTTGGGATTATGTGTATCGACCATTCTCGAGTAGTCGTTTCTGTCCTACCATGACACTCAGAAATGTTCTACTTAAGGACTCACTAAAACTGCTGGCTCGTGGTTGATTTTTTTTTAAACATGCAGTTTAATAATCAAACTAACAAAAACAACACGAAAAATGGAAGGACAGTAATTTGATAAAATATTGGAATAAAGCCATAATATTAATATAAAAACTGTAACATTACCGCAAAAATTTTTACAAGCATAATGTCGTAATACTAGGAGAAAAAAATATGTAATTTTCACAGTAATTTCCTCAATCATTTTCCCAATATTAGTAACAAAACAAAGAATAAAGTTGTACATTTTGGAAAATCAGGTTATTATGAGAATAAAGTCAAAATATTTTGGGAATAAAGTCACTGTGTTATGAAAAAAATTACAAGAAGACAGTTGAAATACTTGTAAAACTGAAAAACAACAACAGCAAAAATTGAAAATCGAGTAGTGGTGAAAAAGTAATACAGTCATCCCTTGTTTATAGCGGTTAATCGGTTCTGGACCCGACTGTGATAAATTAATTTCCGCATTATAGGACTCACTGTTAATAAATGGAATATTTTCATAGTTAGCATAGAAAAGCTGTTTGACTTTCTAAACACCATTTTTTAACATTATTAGAGCCCTGTAGTATGAAATAACACGCTTATAGTAAGCTTTACACTCCTATTACAATTTTTTTAGAAGACATTGCACAAGTCTGATAGGTGCCACACACGGGAGGCGACAAATGGCCGCGTTAGGCGAAATTCATTGCAAGCGATTGTGACCAGTTACACTGGTGAGTGACGCATTCACATCCAGAGCGAATTGTACGATTCTCCCACAGTTTGATTGGCTGTCAGATGTGGAGGGAATTTTGCGGTATCAAAGTACTTCAGAGGAGGAAAAGCGGCCGGTGTTGATTGAGGACTCTTGCTAGTACCGGATCTTGCTAGTATTGAAGATAAACTTACATAAATGTCCGTGTAAATTAATGTAAACTTACCAGATATGAATACTCTGGCACCAACGAGTTTTTTTCTTTATATCTCTATATTCTTTTTTTTAGAAATGTCAAATAGCTCTGGGAAATTTGACACGGCAAGTATAGTGTACCCATTAGCATCCTGTCCGCTCATTGGTCGATCAATGAAACTCCTGGGCAAAAGAGATGAAATGTTGAAAATTTTTAAACTTTCTGGGATTGCGTCACAAGATATGCGTCGCATAACACACACAAGCACAAACTTTCACACGCACAAATTTCGCGTGCCGCTTGGCTGGACAGTGACACGCAATAAACGGCCTATCGCGCAGGTTCCATTGAAAATGAATGGAGTCGAGGCGATGTCGCCTCCCATGTGTGGCGCCCATTATGCTGCAGGGACTCGAGACGGCCGCTAGCCAACAAGCTAATGAGCTAACCAGTTAGCCTCGAGTTAATTTCTTCTAAACCTAAGAAGCCAAAAACTTCCACACAGAATGGAAGGAGAACTTTTTTTCACTCTATCATGTCGGACATGCCATGGCTGACCTCATGACTTCATGCAGTGTTAAGGTAATGTAAGGTAAGCTAATATCTCATCAATGTTTTATGTCATTACTGCCACCTAATGAACAGAATACTACATATCACTTATATTTCAATATGTTTTGACTAATAATAGATCATAGTCTACCACAAAACAGCGATCATTTAATAATACATTAATTTCTGAAAAAAAATGCAATGTAGCGCAGAGCGATAATCAAACCGCGATATTGCGAGGCACGATTGTAATACACTTTGTCACCTGTAACACAAAGCTGAGATGCAGGCTGTATTTTCTTAAAATATATATAACTTGTTAGCATATCTACATGTCTTAGTTTACATAATGTGAAATATCAACATGGCCTCCGTATCCTTTGGTTTTACCGTATGCGACCCTAGCTCGAAAAGTTTGGACACCCCTGATCTATGTAATATGTAGTTTTATATGCGTTGTGATTGGATCGTAAGCCAGAAATGCTGATGGGGACAGCTCTACTACAAATATTTTGAAAAAAATGAAGTAAAGGTGGTACCCCCAAGCAAAACATGGCTTAGTGCTTGGTTGAGGAACCCTTGTTGGCAAGATGTTTCTTGTCACCAGGGTTGTGCACATCTCAGGCAAGGTTTTGGTCAGCTCATCTTTACAGATACTGTGCAAATTCTGACGGTTTCGAGGCTGTTGCTTTCCAGCTTGAAATTGCATCTCCCTCCACAGATTTTCTAGGGAATTACAGTTCATAGACTGACATTCACAACCCTTCTTCAGTGTTCTGGCTTAGGTCAGGATGTTCCCATCCAAGATTGTATGGGACATGGCCCCTTTCATTGGCTCCTCAGTGCAGTGAAACAGCATCTCCACAGCCATGTTTGACTGTAGGGTGGTGTTCTTAGGGCCATATCCAGTATTTCTGTGCCTCCAAACTTCAAATTTCAAGTCAACTTCTCCCACGCTACCTCTGATCATGCAGGTGTGCACTGGCAAACTTTGGACGGTTCTGTACCTGTGTCTTCTTGAGCACTGCAAGATCTCAATCCATTACAGCAAAGTCTATTACTGATGGTTTTCTCGGTGACGCTTGTCCTGAGTGATCATTAAGATGCTACTCTAATGTAGTTCTGGACTGGTCCCTCAACTTTACCAGAACATTCCTTACCCCACAAGGTGAGATTTAGCATCCAGATTGAAGGCGACTGACTGTTATCTTGTGTTTCTTCCATTTTTGAAGAATCGCACCAAACGTGTTGCTGAAGGCACAGGACTACTTTGTGTGCTTCACGGACACACAAATGGTCTTGTGGGGATCAGAAATCTTGCTTGCTGGTTGAGGATGAAACACTCAATCAAATACTCTTAATGTATAACCTTTATGTAATGCTTTTGTGATAGTAAGTCCATCTCTCTTACAAGAAACCTACCATAAAAACTGTAAAAACTGTCATATCTAAACATACAAAATCAGCAGATCAAAACATTATTTCCCCTACTTTATTAATGTTGCCTCCTTCTGACCAATCATTGAGTATCTCCTTCTTTTTCCAGATAGCTGTGAAGAGGAGCAGGAGAACTATCCGTGTTGTCCGTGAACTATCTGTGTTGATTGGTTTTATCTTGATCTGGTGATTTTACATTTTTAGAGACTCAGTCACGATGTTTTCTATAGTTGATGATGCATTGCTGACATCACTATTACCCTGTTTGTTGGATGTGAGCCCAGGAGAGCGCAAAGATATGGAGATTGAATTGGTTGCTAGAGAGATGCCAGTTCACTTTCGAGCACTGCCAAGGTGCCCTTAAACAAGGTATCAAACCCAAGTTGCATGGGCCGCGACACGTGTGTGCAGCCCCTTCACTATCACAAATTTCCCCTTGTGCATGGATGTGTGTGTTTCTGTGTGTGGATACATAAAATGTGGGTGTACTTTTTCAAAATGATTAATTTATGGACAGGATGCACTGACATTATTTTAGTGTAGAATTAGCATACATCTAAATTCCATCTGCAGTCCTCAAAACACTTCATAGTTCCACCATACACTTATTCCCAACACCTGAGAGACAGCACATGCAATACAACACATAGTATCATATACAATAAAATGACGGCATATAGACTCCTTTCAAGAATTTACATTTTTCACTGTTGGATCTCAAAGAAAAAACACTTTTTTTGGAATTTTGCCCATCATCCACAATCCTTCTGTGAAACGTCACCACACATATCTTTCTCTTTTCTGCGTGTTCTAGAGAGAGAAAAACAGCTAAGAACAGCTAGCATATGGGAGCTAACAATGCATGTAATGGGACACACCTATTTCGATCATAAAGCCCTAAAAAAACCCCTCCAAAAAACAATGTTCTATTGACATAACTGACATGTATATACAGTAAACTGAGCTACAGTGACAACAACTCTGAATAGACAACCAAATTATCAGTGTTTTGTTCATACACGGCTAGATGGACTGTGTTGTGATATCATGTGCTATGTGCTCCATGTATCACAATCAATATCACGGTGACTTACTCGATGGACAGTTGTCTGTCTAGTCCAGCTGGTCTGGGCGTCTTTTCCAGTTTATTTTGGGGAGGTGGAAAAAAGTTTTTATCACTGCAGGGTTTGTTAGCGCTAACAATTCTTCGTTGGTTGTAATGCAGTCTCTTGGAGCAATGTCCTCCAAAGCACATCACATACCACAGAAGTAACAACATACAATCAACATAACAGTAGTGACAGCAGTACAGTAACATGGCGGCTATTCGGGGTGGCTACGACTGCAGGGATCAGGCTTTTCCCAAGACGAGCCCTCCTGAACTTAATCGTTCTTCATAAAACATTGATGGAGGTTTTTTTTAGACAGCGTTATAGTCAAAATAGGTGTGTCCAGTGACGTGCATTGTTAGCTCCCTCATAAGGGAAACGTGTGGTCATGTTTTACATAAGGATTGTGGATGTTGGGTAAAATTCCCCAAAAAGTGCTCTTTTCTTTGAGGTGGTTCTAAGTAGAGCTTCAAAATGCAAAAAGTAGAAATGGGAGTGAAATAAAAACATTTTTCAGGAAGCAATTTACTGCAAACAAGCATTACAGTGAAATAGGTTTCAGAGCAAAGTTTAAGAGCAAAGCCAAAATCTTGCCAAAAATGTGGATTGAATGTGATTTGCCAGGTATTCACATTGTCATGATCTCTTGATGGCAAAGGCAAAAAAGCTTTCTCTCTTTGAATGAGGCGGGATTGCTGAGCTGCATAAGCAAAGTCTCTCGCTGCGCACCTTTGTTGCTGAGGTTGGACGCAGTAAGACAGTCATTTGAAACTTCTTCAAAGATCCTGAGGGTTACGTAACAAAAAAGTCAAACAAAGTGGTAGCCCCCCTCCCCCCCAAAAAATGACACCAACCCTATTTTTATTTGAACAATGATGATTTGACAATATTTTGTGGTGGGTGAAATACTTATTTTGTGCTTCTGTGTGTCACCAGGTTTGACCTGTCAGACAAGGATTCCTTCTTTGACAGTAAAACCAGGAGTTCAATAGTAAGTTAACTGAAGTACTGTGTGCCGTTGTAAATGAACAATTCATTTTCCTCTTGAAAAGGCATCCAAAACTATATGGAAAACTAGTGGTTCTCAACTGGTTTGGGTACGGGATCCACCATCGACCCTTGAAGACAAGAGGCGAGACAAATTGTGGATATTTTTCAACTAAAACTCCTTAAATAGCTTATATTTAAAGGGCCTGTTTGCAACAAGTTTGCAGAGGGAGCTTACTTTCTAACATCTTGAAGCATTATATCCCGCCCTCTCATTGTTGCCAACTCCTCAGTAAGAAAAATAGCTAATGGCTGTCCTAGACGTTGCTAGATGATGTAATTGGCTAATTTGCATATTATTTGCATATGATAAAAGCATAACCTTGTGGGAGAGACAAAAAAGTGAATTAAAAAATAGATGTTGAGAACGGCAAAGTCTCCATTGTGGGTGGAATTCCCCCATGCAACGCAACGTGACCTGGAGCGGTGATACGTTCGTCTCTTTATATATAGCAGGTATAAAGGAGATCTATCTGTGTGTCGGATGGACGGCATGTCCTTCGCCTCCTGCTCAAGCTTGACCAAGTCGCCCATAAACATGCCACACACCTCATTGTGGTGTAGTAAGCAAATAGCACAGACGTGAGGTGCATTCAGGGACCCGTCAGTTGAGAATAACTGGATTACAGTAGTCATCTCTTGCCTTGCAGTTTGAACATTGCACCCTCACTCCATCACGGTTTTTCAAAAATTATTTACGTAATGAATGATCGCTGTTTAGTGGTTGAAAACGACCTATTATTAGTTTTAAAAATGTGCATATTTAAGCAAATTGTACGTCTTCTTGGCCAAAATTAAGCATTTTCAAGTATAAAAATGGCAAAATGAACAAAAAGAAAAAAGAAAGCATGAGGGTGTTGAAAAAGTGCATTGCAGATGAGATGTGGATCGTGGTGTGCGGAAACAGTGTCATAGTGGAGAAGCCAGCAGCGTAGAGACAGACAGGTGTGACATGTTGGAAGTGGTGGAATTGTTATTACTACATTTTTCACACACATATATACTTTCCCGATGAAATATATAATATGTACTGTACATACAGTATAAAATAATGTATACTTTGACTCTTACTGCAGGTACCAGGTGTGTCAAACTCATTTCAGTTAAGGAGTCAGTCCCTTTAAATAACGATAAATCCATCTTTCCCCCTTTGTTTTAGTATGATATATAAGTACTTTAAAAATCTTTATATTCAATGAAGTATTATGAACTACATCAGATAAGAAAAAATTGCTTCTGTGTATTATTTACTTGTGTGCATTACAAGAGCCACAAAACGTCACAGATATTTTGAACTTAAAAATAAAGTATTACACTTTGAACTTTAAATCAGCACATCAAAATCTTGGAATTATTAGTACAGTGGAACCTCATTTCTCATAGGATTTGTTTTTTGACGAAAATTATTGCCAAAAATATGTCTTGGTTTTCATACGGCCTGATAAAGTAGTCGGTCGCAGAACCGAGTGCCCACCAAACCAAGCATCCACACGTTGGTGACTCAGTCTCTATTAAGAATGGACACTACAGGCAGATTTCGGCCGGGGAATCATTAAATCATCTGTGTGTGTGTTCAATCACGCAGCATATTTCTGAGTGTCAGACAGTCTGTGCTTATTTCATTGAGTATGGCTGCAAAAAAACGCAGCATGATGCCAAAGAAAGTTGCAAGTGACAGAACTTTGAGAAGAAAAAAGGTGCGAAACACTGTTGAATTCAGGAAAGAAGTCATAGCAAAGTACAAGGGTAGCGTCTGTTACAATAGGACTGGAACGTAAAGGTTCCTAGTCAACACAGGTTGCAGGGGGAATGGTTTAAGGGAGACACATTACAGATAGTCAGCCGGGTCAGTGTATGTACTGATGTTAAGTTTCTAACGGACTAGAAAGAAACGGCGTCTGCGTGGCATCTCTCCACTCATTACCTTGTTCACAAAAGAATCTTCAAAAAAGGTAAAAGTCACGTTAAATGTTCATTTATCCATTTCATTCCTGATTTTTTAATGTATTTCACATTGTTTTCTATATGTAAAACTATTTGTGTTTTTTGTTCACATTTAAGGGTGTCTGAAACATTAAATTGGATTTACAGTACATTACTTCCTATGGAAAAAATTGCTTCCGTTTTCATACGTTTCGGTTCCACTGTATTAGTACTCCTCAGGGTCATGATGGCAAAAGCTTTTGAACTTTTAAAAGAAAATACATCTACTAACCAGAGATGTCAGTTTCTCCTCCTCAGTAGTCAGCCATTGTGAGCGTAACTTGGCTTGTTGAACAGTTTTGCTCAGATCAACCAATCAGAGGGCGTAAAAATGCTGACATTCTTGTACACCTGCTAGCTGGTCCTGTGAGGTGTATCTGAAATTTGATTGGTTAAAGAAACAGCCCCAAACCTAATGTGTTTAAGTGACATCCGCCAGAGCCACTGATTCTGAGGGCCCTGGGCAGATTTGCTTGACATGGCAACACATAGAAGCTGAAATCTGATTGGACAAAAGACTGGACATAGATCGTTGGGACTAAATTCATACCATTTCTTGGAACAACTACTATAATTGAAGTTGTAACTGTTGGTCAGTGCTTCTGATAGTGTTTAGGCACATCACTGGCTCTTACTACAGTATATACTGTATTTTGCTCTTTATTCAGACTTTTACTCAAGTACTGAATTCACTTACTGTTGGTATAATTTTACACCATTCTGCCTTTCACAGCCGAGGGCATGGGTTTAATTCCCAGCCAGGGCTGCGTCAGGAAGAGCATGCGTCGTAAAAACTAAGCCAAAACCATTCATCGCTGTGGTGACACCTGGAAAAGCCAAAAGTGGAACAAAAAAGTACTGACTTCCAGTACTTACCTGTAGCTGGAAGTCCTGGAATCGTAATTTGGTTATGCACCAAAATGTTTTTTCCTTTTCCTTGGTCCATGTGAAACGAACAAATACATCAAAACAGAGGTTGAAACAAAGACTCATTGCCAAAAATTGCAAATCTCAGAAAATGCATCACTGTCTAAGCCAAAACCAAACCAAAGCTCACTTTTGTTTTTACTTTTTGTACTGAACTACAAGTTTTCACAATGTCTGGAGTAACCTGTTTTGAAATAAAATAATTTTCTTTTCATTTAGGTTTATGAAATACTAAAAAGGACTAAATGCAAGGCCAAGTACAGCATGGGTAAGTCATAACAATCACTGTACAATGTTTAATCATGCCAAGTCAGTATTCAAGCACATTTTCTGTGTAATGCAATGTAATGTAATGTAATATCATATAAAAACCTGCTCACCTGGCGCCTACCCCACCTGGCTGGTCATGAGTCAATCACAGGGCATGTAGGGCACAAACAACAACACACACACTCACATCCTCACCTGAAATAGGCTGTTCTTGAGCTGATCAAAAGTTGCTTTTCAGCATTCACACAATAACAATTCTATATTTATATAAAATGATTGTTTTTTCCTGGCAGGTATCACCAGTCTCCTAGGTAGTGGTGTCTATACAGCAGCTTACCCGCTTCATGATGTGAGTATGAGTAGACATGATAACACAACACACCAGAAGGTCAGACCTGATACAAATACACCTTGTCTTTACTATTCAGTGATATTTAGCATCGGTAAAAGTTTCATTTTTTGTCCTGCTATTCAGAATTTCATAAAATATTGCCACTTTTTTCTTGTAAAATCACTGCTGATTTTTCAATTTTTGGTGTTGTTGTTTTTTCTTAGTTTTATTTTTAAATGACATTTTTAGAATGTTCTGCGGGCCAATAAAAAACAGTCACAGGGCGCAAATGGCCAGGGCGCAAATTAATTTATATATTTTTGAAAAAACGTGATAGAGTGAAGCTACAAAATTTGAATCGCGATGTGGCAAGGGACGACCGTATTTGACTACCTCTGCAGAATTTGTACAAGTTAGTTGATTTCACTATTCTTAGATTGAAATTGTATTTGCATGTTAGTCTTTAGTCTTTAGCTATCTCATTCTTCAATTATGTGTTTTAGTTCCTTGAATTTCCCTCTGGGGTCGATAAAGTATCTTGAAAAATCTTGCAGTCAAATGTGTGTTGGAATAAATAAATGTTCATCTTTCTGTCTGTAGGGCGATATTGATGAAGAGAGCGCAGAGCCTAATGACAGAAAGGTAAGAATTCTTTGGAAGCTTTTATGGGTTTCTTTAAATAAAGCATTAGGGTGACATTAGTCAAACATAAAATGGAAATGATTCAAAACAAGCTTTGCACTAATACAGTAGAATGGCATGCATGCTAAAGGGAGATTTCAATCAAAAGAATATTGATTTCTTTTATTCAGCTTTTGTATGAGGAGTGGGCAAATTACGGCGTCTTCTACAAGTACCAGCCCATCGGACTTGTACGGTAAATATTATTTCTTTGTCATTATCATTATTACTGTCTGTCTGTCTGTCTATCTAGCTATCAGTGACGTGAGGTGAGATGGGGTTCATGGCTCGTGAATTTCTGCCAGCTGGTGCTGCTGCTGTCCAAAAAAAAAAATTAAAATGCTGGATTTTCTTCTATCTATCTATCTTTCTTCCCAGCACAGACATGTGCAAACTAGGTCCTGTGGGCCATACACAGACTGTTAAGCTATTTAATATGTCATTTTTTTAAAACCTTGAACATCAAAGCAGTAGTCCACAGGATTTGCAATGCTAGCAATTTAAGCCTTTAACGATCAAACTAATTGCAAAGGTTTCTGAAGCTACATTTCGGAAACTCATTATTGTAATCATAGGGGCTGTGTCACAGCAGTTTCAGCAAGACGAGGCTTTGATACAAAGCAGAGTGGGGGTTTGTTTACAGGAGCGCAAACCAGTGTGACGTAGAGGGACAGAGAAGCAAGCTTTCTACCACAAAGTTCAGCCTAAAAGTCATATTTTATCCCGTTTGTTTTTTTCCCATTTGTTTTCATGTTTCGCTGTGTTGTTTGTCACATGTTTTCTGCGCTTTTGCTTGATTGCAAAATCACTTGTCAAGTAAACAAGGAGGGAGGTTCCATACTCTTGGTATTTAATGTTTTATAGTTCATAGTTCATGTTGGAAATCCCAAATTCTTTATTAAAATACATTATGGTTATATACTGTACATTATGGCTATAACAACACTTTTAGCATACAAAAATGCCAAAACAACCTCCAGCATTACTGCCCCCGTGCCACATTTTTTAACACAATGTATATATATGTATATATTTAAGAAAGAGGCACAACAGCAACACAAAAATCTGGATTTTTTACAAATAAATTATGGACACTTTAAGGCCTTATTAACATAATATACATATTTTGGCACTGTGGAAGGAAACGGGGGAAACCCAGAGCGCAGCAATTGAATCGTGAATCACCAGGCTGTGGGGCAGATGGCATTCTATGGCATATGCTGCTGAAATGCTGTTTTTTTAAAGATAAAGTAGACATTTTCAAGTTGGCTTTTTATGGTGACAACATGGCACATTATTTATCTGCCTGTTTGGTGGCATGTTTCATTTTGTGTAATTCAGGAAGTACTTTGGCGAGAAGATTGGACTGTACTTTGCCTGGCTGGGACTGTACACCCAGATGCTGATTCCTGCTTCCCTGGTGGGAGTCATCGTGTTTCTGTATGGATGTGCAACAGTTGATGACAATATACCAAGGTAATATTTCAGCAGAGAACATCCATTGCATATTTTGTGTGTCGACTGTGAGCTTTAATTTAAGAGGTTATCCCAAACAGGGTTTTTTTCTTTTAAACACAGACTGTGGATGTGTAGAATATAGGGGAGTTCATGAGATGAGACAATACATGAGATTAGATCAATGAGACAAGACGAGATTTTACTATTACTTTTAAGAAAAGTATAATTAAAAAATATAAAATATATATGACAATATATCATAATGTACTAATTAAATTTGTACTACGTACGTTACCTTGCATTGCTCCTCACGATGCTCTGCGCTCTGTGTGTATGCTACCGACCCTGCCTCCACCCACCGAGACATAAGCGACTGTATGACTGACAAAAACGTTCATGCCGTTGTTCTATGGAACAATCGCGCCAAGGTGCTGAAACCAATGCTCAGACTGGACTGAACTTTCTTCCCGCCTGTTTGGAGGCGAGGGATGAGGAAAACAGGCACGCCTGCACATGGCAATATATTGAGGCTGCCAAAATCATCAAGTTCATTTTCATTTATTGTGTGATAAATTGGCTGGCGACCAGTCCAGGGTGTACCCCGCCTGTCGCCCGAAGTCAGCTGGGATAGGCTCCAGCATGCCCCGCAACCCTAAAGAGGAGAGGCGGTATAGAAAATGGATGGATGGATGGAAATTTATTTATTTATTATTGCTCCAATCCTAGTGCCCACAAGACTGTTTTTTTTTTTCGGAACGAGAAATCTTGTCATCTTTTAATCTTGCGAGATCATGTGACACGACAGCTTGTGACACCCCTAGGGGAGTACCTCCCCACATGTAAACAGGTTCCAAATTGTTGTACACTGCGGGGAACCTGAGCAATTCAATTTCAAAGTTGGTGGGTTTCTTCAAAATAATAATACTATCATTTGTATTTGTTCATCTATCCATCGTTTTCTGTGACGTGGGGTTTATGCTGGAGCCTATCCCAGCTGACTATGGGCGAGAGGCGGGGTAGACCCTGCACTGGTAAATGTACAGTCGTCCCTCGCTACAAGGCTCTTCTGCCTTGTATTTGTATTTTAGTTCATTTAGCCATTTTTATGCTTGGAAATGATTAATTTAGTTTAGGTACAATTTGCTTCCATATGCACACTTTTTTTTTTTTTTTACTAATAATAGGCTGTATTCAACTACAAAACAGTGATCATTTATGAATACATTTTTGAAAAACCGTGATAGAGTAAGAGCGAATGTTCGAACCGCGGTGTAGCGAGGGACAGCTGTACATGTAAATAAATATAGCAATTATTTTTAAAAAAGGCTCTTGAAAATAGGTTGAAGAAGGAGTTTAGAGTAGACATCAAGGCCTTTTCTCCCTCCTCTGCTTCTCATCACCCACAGGATATTATGACACGTGCTGCCGTTTCTTGTTAATGTCGAAGAAAGACACATGTACCTAGTAGTGGTCTGAATGTCAGACTTTGACTCTGGAGGATATCAACGTGTTAAAACCATTTGCTACATCCGTTGGCCTGTCACATGCACCAGGCTGAAAGGAGATGTCGTGTCGCAGACCATCTTCATTTCAAGAGAACCAGTTCTGTTCAGCAGGGGTGGATGATACTGCAAATTGTATGGTATTGATTCCATACCGAGTAAACTGGTATAGTTTTTTAACTGACATTTTTCTAGATCATTGAATGATTTTGTGATTTTGCCTATTAGTAAGAATAAGTCATGGAACATAGATTTTAGGCATACAAAATTATTTTCACTTTCTATTTGAACTGTGTTTGACAGCATGGAAATCTGCCACCCAAAGAACAACATCACCATGTGCCCGATGTGTGACAAAGTCTGCAGCTATTGGAGACTTAGTTCTGCTTGTGGAACTGCAAGAGCCAGTCACTTGTTCGACAACCCAGCTACTGTTTTCTTCTCTATATTCATGGCTCTTTGGGGTAGGTCAACATATGTACACTGTGCCAGCCACTTGGTTGTGGTGGTGTTCCTGTACGCTACCTGTCTGCATCTTACACCCTGCTGCTGTGCTGTCTCAGTGGCATCATTGCACAGCCTGCGCCTGGTGTGGTAGAACCTGTTGTCTTATATTGTGCTGCTGAGGAGTGACTGGGTAACTGTCTGTTAGGAAAGCATGGCCGCCCGCGGGCTTCCCAGCATGCCTTGTGGGTTATAAATGCCAGTCTTGTTTTGACAGATTTTTTTAATTGCACTGTCAGTGAAGGAGGCGTTTAGGTTGATAACCTCCTGTTTGCCACACTGTGGTGCCTTTCAATGAAGTTGCATACATGGAATGCATTATGGAATACATTATTTGTAAATTATCACCAAATTAGAGGAAATGAGATTGTTTTTCTACCAAAAAACAGCCTAATTATGGAGATTAAAGGCGCACAAGGGCTGGCTTTCCCACAAAGTTAAAAATAATGTTTTGATCCACTCTGTATACAATAGTCCCTTGTAATATAGTAGACATCATCGGAGAAAATAAGCAATTTCAGACATACATAAGACTTGTGTGTGTGTGTTTAGTTCATTTAGTAATTTTTATGCTTGAAAATGCTTAATTTAGGCCAAAATTGCTTGATATGCATATTTTGTTACTAATAATAGGCCCTTGTCAACCACAAAACAGCGACCATTAATTAATTAATACAGTTTTGTGAGGGTGCAATGCTCAAACTGCAAAGTGGCAATGGACGACTGTATAATACATACTATATACATAATATATACAGTGCAGGCCCAAAGTTTGGACACACCTTCTCATTCAATGTGTTTTCTTTCTTTTCATGACTGTTTACACTGCAAATTCTCAAAACTATAGATGGACACATGTGGAATTATGTACTTAACAAAAAAGTGTGAAATAACTCAAAATATGCCAAACTTGTTGCTCTTGGTTACTCTGATGTAGTGACAAGACTACCAAATGATTTTAGAAGACAAGCATTTCTAACAACAAAAAAAACATCAACCATCGTTGTCTTGCTTTTTTGATGAGCTTCATTCGTGTCTATTTTGTTCTTCATTAAAAGCTGCCATGTTCATGGAGCATTGGAAGAGGAGACAAATGAGACTGAATTATGAATGGGACCTGACCGGGTTTGAAGACGAGGAGGTAAGGGATTTCTGTTATTTGTGTATATTTATTTATGTTGGGTCCGATGTCAAGCAGTACAGTACAAATTAAGAATAGACAGTCTGAATGTCAAAACAGCAAAGGGGGATGTGAACCAGGTTCAGCTGTAATTATTTGTATGTAAAAATGTAAAAATTCAGTCACACTTTTCTGCCGGATATATTTTGTTTTGTTTTATTTCGCTGACTTTTCTTCACCTCTGAGTAGAAATGGTGAATCTAAATGCGAAATGAAAATGTTAAATATAAATATTAGCTGTAACTCTAAATGTTAAATATAAATATAAATTGATAGTATGGCAATGGACCCACAATGGACAGACTCTTTGATGGAGGAGAATTTTAACAGAGCTCGGATCATCACATTGCTGCAGACATGGCACACACGCAATGCACGATGAAGATTGTGACCTGCAAACAGCACTTATATACTTTCCCCGAAACAGGTGTGCGTCAACTTGACTAACAGCCCACTATTTGTGGCATGGGTAAACATATACAAGACTTTAACTATATATGTCAAGGCATGTCTGTTCAACTTGAGAGCTGTACTTTTACTCAGATTTCAGTCTGCAGAGAGCATTCTTTGTATAGCTTCCCTGGTACAGAACACAATTAGGGCAGCGACTGGCGATTATTTTCTTAGTTGATTATTAGCAGCGATTAGCGGCCAACAAAAGTTTCGCAAAGTCCAATTGATCTCCGAAGAGGAACCCTGTTCCGCTTTCTTTTATAACTCCTTCCAGAGAGGTGGTACAATGGGTACCAGCTCTCTCCAGCAACAAGCCCAGCGTCTCAGTTGACCAGCTAATCACTCCTCAGACAGAGACTTAAAAAGTGGCATACCTAGAAACTATGTGTGTGCGCGCAGATAGAAACAACAGGGTGCATCTTTTCCCGGTAAAAGGTCTTCTGAGTGTGTCATGTCTCTGTGACACGTTGCCATACTTTGTCTAAGACAGATTGGAAAATATTCCAACAGTTTGTACAAATAAAAGCCTCCCAAAAATTAGACATCTTTCAATAATCAATTTGGCCTTCTACAGGGGGCACAATGAATATGACATTCACGCCCATGATAAGTGGATGCCAACTTCTTTTTAAATTAAAATACAGTTATATTAAAGTCAAAGGACAATATCATGTTACCATAGTTAAAGGGATAGTTCGTTTTTTTTCACATAAAGTTATATGACACCTCCATCAGCAGTGTACTACATCAACAGTGACTTACCCCCCCGCTTGCCAAACTCTTTACTTAAATGACTCAGCAACTAAGCAGAACTATGTTCCTCTTCACGGAAATCCATCCAGAACTGGACTCGCGGGACCAAGTCTGGGCGTAAGTCACTGTTGATGTAGTACACTGCTGATGGGGATGTCATACAACTTCATGTCAAAAAATCTGAACAATCCCTTTAAGGTTATCCAGATTGCCTTCACTGACATTAGATCTCTCCCCTCCACCCCCTCCTTCTCTCTTGTCATTTATTTTTCACAGGAAGCACTCAAGGTTTGGATAAAATCCGTCTAAGTATATGTTTCCTCCATTTATCCTGTCTCTCTCCTACTCCTAATTTCTTTTTCAATGCAAAACTGAATAAAATAATCAGAATAACATATTACTGATGTGATTAAAAAAATTATAATAAATCAACAGCATAATAAGTAAGTCATCAGGCCTTATGATCCCTGCCAGTGCCATGAATAGAAAAAGTCAAACATTTCTATGCCCGCAGGAAATAATACTTCACCTACGCTGGCTGAATAACAGATTGAGAATCTGTGTTGCAGCACACTGATAAATGCAATAGAAGGACATCCGTCATCCATTTTTGGTGGTGTTTATCCCAACTGACTTATGGAGAGCGACAGGGTATGCTCTAACTACGAAAATATTCCATTTGTTAACATTGAATCCTACTTCGTGGAAATTCACGTACCGCGGTTGAGTCTGGAACCAATTAACCGCCATAAACGAGGGATGACTACTGTGTATTTGGATTCATAATGAGCTAGCAAACAAGTTACTATTTTACTTATGACATAACTGGACTTTTTTTCGGACATAAGATTGGTTCCGTGGTGGAAACCCATTTTTACTGTTTATACCCGAGTAGCGTAACCAAATTTTCATTACTGAAAATCAGGACACTCTGCCTTAGCAATGAGATACTCAAATGATACTAGATGTTTACTCACAGATGCCTTATAATTTTGATGCATTTAGTATGCCTCCTCTGTATGGATAGAAAATTGTTATATTACAAAATACCAAAGATGTGGAAAATAGATTGTTACATTGTTAACATGACATTTTGTTTGGTAAGCACTAAACAGTGCTTATGACTCGTAAGGACTCGAAAATTTCAAGCCTATGAGTTCACACTTGACTAGACCTCTCTTGTCATGACTCGAGACTTGAGATTAAAGGCTTGAGACTTACTTGCGAATTGCAAAACACTGACTTTCTCTTACCTCTGCAAAACACCGACTGTATATCGCTAACCAAAGACAAATTCAGATAGGCTTCTCTGAGGTTATTCAACACCTTTATGATGTCTAAAATAATATCACAAAAATATCTTTAAAATCTCTGGAATTAAATAATGATCGAAATAATGTTAGCTAGTACTTTATAAATCTCAAAGGAAATATGAGGTAGTCTGTAAAAGTCTGTATTAATGTAATGTAGTCTGTAGTCTGTAAATTAATGTCTCTTCTGGACTACAAAAATTGGTCGGTAGGAAAATAATAGCTCTCTTTTCAAGTCATACTGGACAAATAAATGAGTAAAAAAAATAATAATAATATTAGCTATATAAGCAAATCCCATTTCTGGTCAATTTAATGTTTCATTGAAAAACATGAAAACCATGACATTTTATTTCTAAAGAAAAACCCAGGACAGGATGTGAAAGCAGGACCTGTCCAGGGAATAGGACGTTTGATCACTCTATGCCTGAGACAATTGCAAAACATTTGTGGTATTTGTAGCAAGCAAGCATATAACCTGATGAAATCATCCTAATGTTAAATGTGTTTGTCAGAGTTATGGATATAACCGTAACAGTATAATACAGTATTTCAGATTCATTGTCCCTAATTGACATTTTGGCCTCAAAATATATTTGTCCAAAGGTTTTGAAGGTTTCAAAAATAGATACTACACCACCGCTTAGCTAAATGTGAAATCTCATACTACTGTATATGCAAAGATTAACTTGAGTAGACTTCATCTTTTTTACCATTCTTAGTTACCTGTCCTGTCCCCTAACACCTTTCACATTCATCATTATCATTTATTTATTTTCCTTTTCCTGTCCATCACCAACACAGGACCACCCGAGGGCTGAATATGAATTCCAAGTCATGCAGAAGTCTCTGAGCAGACATCACAAGACACCGTACAAGGTAATAACATGATAGAAAATAATTGAGAACGACTACGTTACGGTAATCCAGCTCAGAGAAGTCGAGGCTTTGATAGAATGCAGAGTGGTGTTTGCAAAGGCGTGTGAGCCTGTGTGATGGGATTCATATGGCAAAAAGTTCTGCAGAAAAGTGATATTTTATCAGACATTTGGGTTTTTCTCACCATTGTTTTTGTGTTTTGTCGTGTTTTTTGTCACATTTGATACAGGATGTACCGTACCTTCCATAAGATTGTGTCTGACGCTATAAGTGTTCATTTGTTCACTTGTCATCTGCTAGACTTTTTTGCCTGACATTTTCATGTAAGAGATCATCTAGATGACAAAAGATGTTGACAAACCAATAACAGTCTTCATGATTACTTTGAGGTTTACAGAATAAGTACACAAATACTATAAACTTAGCAGGCACTGCACAACACTGATGCTGCAGACTGAAAATATTTATTTCTTCCATACTCAGTTACAACAGATACAGTAACATATCAATAATGAAAATCTGAATAAAATAGTAGTTTTCCTTACTACTTTAAAGTGTAGACAAATAAAATCTGTAGGTGAATCAAAATTACTGCATGAAGTACATACACTTTTGGCGCCTACCTGAGTGCTGTATTTTAGAATGTTAATAGGAATTTAAAATTGTATAAAATCTGCATCTTTCATATTTTTTCATCTACTTTTTAGATGGAAAAACTGACATGTCAAGATCGCCTCCCTGCCTACATGACAAATATTGTCACAATGTTGTTAATGGTAACGTTTCAGAGTTCCTATATTCCCAAATGATGATATGTTATGTACTGTGTACACTGGTAACTCTGCCACTCTCTATTGTTAGATCGGTGTAACATTTGCCATTGTGTTTGGTGTCATTCTCTACCGGATCTCCACAAAAGCTGCTCTACATATGAGCGCCAATCCAATGACACGGAACCACGTACAACTTACTGTCAAAACCACGGCAGCCATTATCAACCTTGTGGTCATCCTCATACTGGACGAAGTGTATGGTGCTGTGGCACGATGGCTCACGGTTTTAGGTAAGTGTGGTAAAGTGTCTGAGCCGTTTTAAAAGGTGTGTTTAATTCCATTTTCATTTTTACCCTCAATGAGATTCATGGCTTTTTTAGTTTATAGACATCACTCATCGAAATACAGTAATCCCTCATTTATAGTGGTTAATGGGTTCTAGACCTTTTCCACGAAGTAGGATTCCTTATTTATAAATTGAATATTTTCATAGTTAGAGTATAGGAAACCCGTTTATGACCTTCTAAACATGGTTTTAACATTATTAGAGCCCTCTAGACATGAAGTAACACCCTTATAGTCACATCTACCCTCCTATTACCCAATATAATAGATATAATAAGAGTAAATAAGCCATTTAAGACATAAACAAGATGCTTGTTTGTGTTGCTGTAAATGCATTCACAACGGGAGCTGAAAGGCGAGCGGACAAGACGATTATTATTATTTACAACACTTTGCGCAACTCTGTCGCTAGCTAGCAAACTAGAGAGCTAACCGGTTAGCTTCAATTTTTTTTCTTCTAAACTTAAGAAGCTAAAAACTTGCCACTTCCACACAGAATGGGAGGATAACTTTCTTTCACTCTATCATGTCAGACATGCCATGGCTGACTTCATGCAGTGTTAAGGTAATGTAATGTAAGGTAATGTCTCAACAAGAAGCTGCTCTTTGTACTTTCTCTTAAAGAGAAGTAGAAGCAAGTGCAGCTCCAGCTCTACCAGGGACAGACATCAAAGTGTTTCCAAGCCAGCAGTGGGACATAGTCCCTCCAGCGTGTTCTAGGACTACTTATCGGTTGGGCATGCCCAGAACACATCCCCACTTTAGTTTATTGTTCCATTTTAATGCCTGGTATAATTAAAGGCACATTTGTTTGAACAAATATAATGATGACAACCAATACAGCTCGTAATAGTTTAATTTAAGAGCTGATATCTAGCAACTTCCATGGCTTTCTTGATAATAACCAAAATCACTTACTGTAAGTTCTTACATGAATAGCTATAGCATTGTACTGCTAAAACATTGAACTCTTATGAGCTATTTTTGTTGTCATCTTTGTATTTGTCCAAACTAAGGTACCTTTAGTTGTATCAGGCTTTAAAATGAACAAGAAATTGAAGAAACAAGGGTGGTCTCATAATTTTTTCCATGACTGTATATGAACGAGATGCCTGAGACACCTCAACTGGCCCCTCGATGCCCCTGAGAAGGATGCTCATTTTGCCCCCGAAATACTTAAATTCCTCCCCTCCGGTGAGACTTCACTCTCAGCCTTTTCTGGCTGAGAACCATGGCCTCAACCAGCCCTACTCCCAATACTTGATGCGGCCCAGCCTCACCCAGACTCTACCTCCACTGGCCCCCAGTGAAATTGAGTTTGAGACCCCTGCCTTAGATGGAAGTAGAAGTAAGAAGGTGACAAAGGGCAACCTTGGCAGACACCATTGTTCACCGTGTACAGGTTGGACTTTGAAATTTTGGTCTGGTTCGACAGGGGCCGGATGACACGTAGTAGCAGACCCCCAACCTCTTACTTCTACAGAACACCATGACACGGTCAAATGCCTTTTTCAAGTCCACAAAAGACATGTGGACTGGTTAGGCAAACTTCCAGTGTTCCCTACATTGAACCTCCTACATTGACCAACGGCTGGAGTCTCCTCTCTAGCACTCTGGAATAGACTTTACCAGGGAGGTTGAGTGTGAGCCCCTGCTGTACTACTGTAGTTATAACCCACATTTCGGTCACCTCTGGTAAAATAGTCTCAGTCATTTGTGCTTTGTTCGTGCCATTAAATTGTCGTTTGTGCTATTTTAGTTTTTAGATTTTACCAGTTTTCTGCATTGTGGGGGCCCAACTTCACACAGGTGTTCATTCATGCTGTTCTCCAACTCATCCCTTCTGCTCTTAATAAATGCCTCATAAATAGAGAAACCTGGAGGTCAGCAGCAAAGCACACAAAGTGTCTAAATCTATTAAATATATGCTGTGCTTTCTTTCTAGAGGTTCCAAAAACAGACAAGAATTTTGAGGAGAGACTCATCTTTAAGACATTCATTCTGAAGTTCGTTAATGCTTTCACTCCAATCATCTACATTGCTTTCTTCAGGGGAAGGTTAGTGAATGCAAGTTTGATTATTAGATTTCATTTCATATTTTCATTCATTCATCATACTAAAGAGATCAACATATTGTATAAGCCCACTGCGGATAACAAATGCCTGTTTATGTAATACTTGGGGCGGCAGTGGCTCAGGAGGTAGAGTAGGTAAACCGAATTGACAGCCATGTTTCCGTCAGACTACCCCAGTCTGATGACAGTGTAACTACAGATGTAGATTACCACCACCAGTGTGTGACTAAGGAGTGAATGTGTTCACTTCATTGTGAAGCGCTATATAAAATCTAATCCAGTAACCATTTTGCACTTTTTTGCCAACAGACTTGTAGGCCGACCAGGCAGCTATTTATACGTGTTTGAATCCTACCGAATGGAAGAGGTAAGGTTGCATAAACATAAAAAACCTAAACTGATTGTAATTCCACTCTGAAAGGAAATGTCATCGCACACCTACAGCCACTGATTATACAGGGTGGGCCAAAAGTAGGTCTTTTGTTTACGGCGTTCCGAGTTTCGTGGTTATATATGTGCTCCCATTGTAACATCTGCCCAGATGATGTAGCGGGGACGAGGAGGTGGTCTGTCAACAAAACAGACTGCTGTCGGCCGCACTGTGCCAAAACAGCAAACAATTACCTTCTCTCTGCATGGAGCAGTCTTCCTCCTGGGCCCATATCCCCACACACAGTCAGGACACGTGTCACTTTCAAAGACATTCGCAAATCACAAAACTGGCAGTTATTAATATAACTGCCAGGTCGCTGTGCAAGAGAGAGACAAGATTTTCACATTCATTCAAGAAAAGTACAATGAAAAAATATGACCGGACAAGCAAACTTTTTTATTTAACCGAGTCACAAAACAATGCAGGTACGTTTTTGTATTCTCCCACAATTGACGCTAAAGGGTTATTATTATCAGAATTTTTTGACCAAATAAACCACTAATGTTATGATAATATATAATAATGTGTCATAATAATGCCACATTTCCTTTAATATGTCATCTTTCACTCTGTAAAGTTGTGGAATTGCCATTTATGACATGTATCTTCTCACCGGCATTTTGTACTGTTTATAAAAGGTTTGCAGCATTTCTTGATATGCTGGCTTTTCAACTGTAATAAACAGTAGCATTTCTTTTGCAATGTATTAAACTACACATTCATTCACAGAGAGTGCAAGACATTTGGAGGCGAAAGACAAGGAAAACAGACACGCATGTGTTGCCGGCACCAGACCTAGGGGAATATGGAGAGAGACAATAGACAATAGAGAGCTCCAAAGTTAGCATCTTCTCATGACTGAGCTCTTTTGTTAATCAGCAGTGCATGGCTAAAGCTAACCGCTCCAGTCCCCCTACAGAATCAGCGATTTACGGCAGCACCCTCTGCTGGTGTAAACTTAATCATTACATTACAAAATGAAATTAAGTACAAAGAAGTGCGTAGTTAGTAAGGTGCGACGTGGCGGCATTGGATGGAACAAAACATGATGTCCCAGAGATGTGCCGATGGATTCAGGTCTGTGGAACTGGCAGGCCAAGTCCACAGCATCAATACCTTTGTCATGTAATGGGATGGATGGAACTGCTGACACATTGCCTACCTACGTTTGGCCCACTCTGTGCATTAGCATACATACTCACAGAACTGCATGTGAAGCTAGTGATACGTTGACTGAAATGCATGTCATATGGACATATGGACGCTTTCACAGCCTTGTACTGCTTTTACAGTGTACTCATGGAGGCTGTCTGATGGAGTTGTGTATTCAGCTGAGTATCACCATGTTGGGAAAGCAGTTAATTCAGAACAACCTTTTTGAGATCGGAATACCGTAAGTTTTATTCAGCTGTAAACTGAAGTGAAAATACAATGGCATGTTAGATGATGTATGTTAGGGTGACCGTGTTTTCATTCGCGAAAACCAGGACATTCGGCGTGGTGATGAGATACTCAAATGATACTATAATTTTACGAAAAGATGTCTTATCATTTCAATACATTTAAAGTATGCCTTCTTTGTACGGACAGAAAACTGTTATATACTGTAACAAAACAACATCTATGACCAAAGACACAAATTCCAAAGGAACGTTCAAAAAAAGAACGACACAGGAACCTGAGGTCCAATGCTTAAGTCTTGGGTTGTAACCAAAATCTTCTGCCCTCTAAAGTCGCAAGAACGTTAGAAATTTTAACCGTCTTTGTGCATGCCGTTACCAATTTCATGAGACTTCAACTCAGCAAGCATCAGAGGATTAACTCTGTGCATATTGTTTACTTTTTCTGTGGCTTTTTGCAGCTTCCTGGCATCTCGATTTAATGGGCCAATGAAAAAACAGGAAATTTTCATCACTTTCTAACAAAAAAACAGGATGGCCAGGCCAGGACGTGAAAACAAGACATTTGGTCATCCTTTTGTAGAGAGGTCACTTTGCGTGGACTACATACAGCATATATTAGCTGTGCAACGGTACACCATAACCCTGGTTCGGTTGTTAGGTCACAGTTCTGGTAATATTCAGTAGCAATAGGTTCATTTTGTCTTCTTATTGAGTACATGCTTAGTTTGTTCGACTGTCATCTGCAGTCTTCCTCACAAGTGTCTGCAGATGACAATCGAAACATGTCAAGGTAATACTCCATTTGACATACCTAAAAAAACTCGATATATATACAGTATGTTGCTCCATTTGACATGTTTTTTGCGTTCTTTTCAGCAAGCTAAAGAAGTTTATTCGCTACATCCAGTCAAAACAAGGGACCTTTCAAGAGGAAGAACGACAGAAGAAGCTGCAGAGATATGAAACTGACCACTTCCTGGAGCCATTTTCGGGGTTAACACCTGAATATATGGAAATGAGTGAGTAGCACACGTGAATAATCATTTGAAAACTGAACTTTATGCTATTCTTGTTCAATATTTAAGTCTGTCCAACAATCTGGAATATTTAAGTATGATAAAAGAAATAAATCAGGTAGGGGGCAAGTACTTGTTCACCGCACTTTACATTCAGATGATGAATACCTGCAAAATCAATTCACAAAGTACAGTTTAATATGAGGACATGCGGTGTAGAAAATGGATGGCTAGATGAACGGATGGGCTTTGTATGTGATTTGCAAAACACGCGACTCTACTACATCATCATATTTGAACAATTTCAACCGAATTAGTAATGCCTTTGTGGTATCTCTGTATCACTGATGATTTGTATAACTTTTTGTTTAAGCTGTTTTTTTGTTGTCGTGGTTTTACTTCCACTTCACCAAATTTCTACACAGTACATCGTATATGAAACTATTAATGATTTATATAAAGTGTCCAAGGCTTTGTCATTCAGTAGCTGTTTTACTTTTAGTAAGAGAGCTATTTCATTTAGATATTTTCACCTGGCTATGATTTATCTGTGATTTCAGTTCAAATGTTAATTTAGAACAGGAGTGTCCAAAGGTTTTCCAGCGAGGGCTACATAGTGAAAAATGAAAGGATGCAACTTTGCCACTTTGATATTTTGTATGCAAGAGGTTATACATACAGGTATTTCAAGAAAAAACTGCTTCTCAGCTTTGTGATATCGGTGAAGAAGATTAGTATTTGCTTTTTCCATATATATTTTCCAAATATGTATTTCTTCTTAAATAATCTATGTGAATTTCCTTTTCGTAATATGTAACCTTATTCCCATAATATTTTTATTTTCTTGCCATAATATTGTAACTTTTTCCCCAACCTAATTTTCCAAAAAATACAACTTTTTGTTTTGTTTATTTCTCATATTACGACTTTAAAAAACAAAACAATTGTGTCTTTAATATTTCAACTCATTCATTCATTCATTTTCTATACCTCTTGTCTTCTAAAATGACATTTTTATACATAATATTACAGGTTTATTCTTGTAAAATAGATTTTTTCTCATGAGAATACAACTTTTTCCTCTTAATATTTGGACTTTACACTAGGTTCCCAACTTACAAACACAATTGGTTCCAGACGACCGTTCGCAAGTCGATTTGTTTGTAAGTCCAACAAAAGGTAATATTACCAATGATATAGGTACTACATGTACGTGTATACATATACAGTATATGTGTATGTATGTAAATATGAGTTTGGATGCAGTAGTTATATGAAACGAGGATAATTCATAAAAAAAAACAATAATAATAAAAATGATATAATAATACGTAATGTTATTTACCTTTGAAGAGGAGTGGTCGAGCATACGTCGTTGGTGGTGGTGGTGGAGGGGGAGTTATTGAAAAAAAGGACAAATCGCCGTCGTCGTCAGACTCTTCTAAAAGAGTTTGTGTTCTGAGGGTGATGTAGAATAAGCAGGCCTATTAACTCTTCATAAACTTTATTTACCAGCTATGCTGGGTTGTATCATAAAACAACAATTTAGCCTTCCTCTCTCTCTTGTCTTCCTCTCCTGTTGGTCCCATTAGCAGTGTCACAGTGCCCTCTGCTGGTCAAGCATGCAGCAGTATAAATATGGAGCTACTACAAGGCAAAATACATGAAAATATAGACCAGTCAGCTTGTGTTCGTATGTCCAAATGTTTGCAAATCGGATGTTCGTAAGTAGAGAACCTAGTGTATTCTCAACTACAGCTGCTTTGTCCATTTCTGTTGTTTTTTTTTTTTATTTTCCAACTCTTTCATTTTTATTCTTGTAAATGTTATTCTTGTAATTATGACTTCATTCACATATTTTGACTTTTACTCTAACATTATAACTTTTTCTGCAACCTAATTTTCCAAAAATTACAACTTTATTTATTGTTTTGTTTGTAATGTTACAATTAAAAAAAAAAATCTTTTTTAGTATTTCAACTTTATGCTGCTAAAATGATGTTATTTTTTTCCTCATAATATCTAATTATGTTACATTTACACTTTTTCTTTTTAAATTACAACTTTTATTCTTGTAAAATTACTGCTGCTCCATATAGTTCTATAGTTTTCTTGTTAAATTATATTTTTGGAATGTGCCAGGGCTGCAAATGGCCCACAGGCCACATTTTTGACACCCCAATCTATAATAACACCCCAAAACGTGGTTTATTTTACATTTTGAATTGAGATACCATCACAAAAGTACCTTTACCTTTATACAGTAAATATGACAAGTATTGTATATCTTCCTATGTGTTTTTTCCCCAGTTATCCAGTTTGGTTTTGTCACATTATTCGTGGCATCCTTCCCCCTGGCTCCATTATTCGCTCTGCTTAACAACATCATTGAAATACGACTTGATGCCAAGAAGTTTGTGACAGAGTTGCGGAGGCCAGTGACGGCAAGAGCCAAAGACATTGGTTGGTAGTCAGTCACATATAGACATACAGTCAGTAACATACAGTATATATACAATTGCTTCTCATAAATGTATATATGATAGTGGAAATGAGACAACACCTTTATTGAGCCATTTATGTTTTTGTTTGCAGGTATATGGTACAACATCCTAAGAGGGGTTGCCAAAGTGGCTGTCATTATCAATGTAAGTAATAAGACAATTTTGATACTATAAAAATATGAACTCACATTTATGACAACTGCTAATTGCCGTATCACGTACGTTCCTTCATTACAATACAGTGGAACCCATTTAAAGTCAACCCTGTTTAATCCCGTTTCACCCCGTTTTAGGGTTGGGTGTCATTTATTCCCGTTTGCCAAATCGGTACGTTTGAAACAATGCCTGTTCTTAAACAAAAAAAAAGGAAAATATATCAATTTTGTCCCAAAGCAATGCCTTTTTCAATTTTATGTTATTTTGTGACTTGCAAGTTGAAAAGATTCATAATTGAAATACTTCAATAGTATAAATAAAATAATAAAATCATAAATTTGCCAATACAAAACAAAATGTACAAAAAACAACACACAAAACACAACCTGATGAGACGGCCACAAAAAAAACACTGAGGTGAACAGACCGACCTTATTACAGGGCCGTCACCCTGTCGGCTGTCACCCTGTCACCTATACCGCTAGCTCTAAGTGCAAAGCAAAACAACACAAACTAAATGCCTCAACAAAAAACACAGAAAACAGGACAGGTCAAAGAAAAAAGTAAAAGCTAACCAAAACAATGCTGCTGCTTGGGCATTGCGGCCAGCAGGAAGCAGCAGGAGCGTGACTGACATGCACGTGAAGAGGTGGAGGTGGGTGAGCAGTAGAGAGATGAGCGAGAGCAGAGCCACACGAGCACATATTAATAGCAAAAAGGCTAAAAGCTGCTGCCTGAAAATAATACAAAACAAGAACAAAAGTTGAAAAATACACAAAAAAAATAATGTGCATACTTAACCTCTCTCGTCGTGACTGGGATTGGTGGGTCATGAGGAGGTGTTGTAATCTGGAAAGCATGACGGCAAAATGTGTGTGCAGTGTTGGAACTAAGCACTGCTGTGGGCGTGGTAAGGTTGACAATAAAATTTCAAAAAGAGCGTCAGACACTGTGTGCCTTTGTCGGGATGCTACATTCCTTACAAGACGTAACTTCACTACTACTATCACCTTCAAGCACTTGTTGTAGTGGAAAATTTCCTTTGCATCACCCAAAACAACTTTTCCCTTCTGATACTCTATTCAGCCCAAAAGGAGATTGACTTGACATAGACTTGACATCTTCCTTGTACATAGAGACAGCATCACTCATAATACCCCCAGCCCATTTAACTGCTCGTCATTGTGGAACCATTTCTATAATCATCTCACATTTTATTGTAACTTTACACTTGTATGTAGCATTCCTCACTGTCATATTTAGACATGCAATATTCATGATTCATAGGGGTGTAACGGTACGCCATCATCACGGTTTGGTGTGTACCTCCGTTTTAAGGTCACAGTTCGGCTGATTTTGGGTACGGTAAGGGAAGAAAATGCAAAACATAAAACTGTTTAGCTTTTGTGTAGACAGCTTTAATGATTAAAAAAAAATAAAACCAAAAAAACTGTTGGAAGGTAATTCAGCAACAGAAAAGGAAAGGAAGGAAAATGAGAAGAGCTAGAAGCAGGAAGAAGGGAAGAGAGCAAATTGAAGCCATCCTGGAAAGTGGAAAAGGACCTAACAGATCACAGCAAGAAAAATAGAATTAGCCAAATCTGAAAAAACTGAAAAAAAACCTAGACTTATGTGCAGAATTTTACCAAGATCTGTACTACTCAACCAAGACTGGAAACGGAAAGGAGACTAAAGTCACAGATTTTGCGAAACGGAACTTCCAAGAAAGAAAGACACTGGGCAAAAACGGCCTACATTGCAGAGTTCCAAGACGAAAACCACTGCTGAACAAAAAGAACATTAAGGCTCTTCTCAATTTTGCCAGAAAACACCTTGATGATCCCCAAGACCTTTGGGAAAATAAAGTTGAACTTTTTGTAAGATGTCCCATTAGATCTGGCGTAAAAGTAACACTACATATTAGAAAAAGAACATCACACCAACAGTAAAATATGGTGATGGTAGTGTGATGGTCTGGGGCTGTTTTGCTGCTTCAGGACCTGGAAGACTTGCTGTGATAAATCAAAGCATGAATTCTGCTGTCTACCAAGAAATCGTGAAGGAGAATGTCCAGCCATCTGTTTGTGACCTCGAGCTGAAACCAACTTGGGTTCTGCAGCAGGACAATGATCCAAAACACACCAGCAAGTCCACCTCTGAATGGCTGAAAAAAAAAAGACTTTGGAGTGGACTAGTCAAAGTCCTGACCTGAATCTTATTGAGATGCTGTGGCATGACCTTAAAACCTTAAAAACCCTCCAATGTGGCTGAATTACAACAATTCTGCAAAGATGAGTGGGCCAAAATTCCTCCACAGGGCTGTAAGAGACTCATGGCAAGTTATCTCAAACGCTTGAGTGCAGTTGTTGCTGCTAAGGGTGGCCCAACCAGTTATTAGGTTTAGGGGGCAATCACTTTTTCACACAGGGCCATGTAGGTTTGGATTTTTTTCTCCCTCAATAATAAAAAGTATCATTTAAAAACTGCCTTTTGTGTTCAGTTGTGTTGTCATTGACTAATAATTCATATTGTTTGATCTGAAACATTTAAGTGTGACAAACGTGCGAAAAAAAAAGTAATCAGGAAAGGGAGCAAACACATTCTGACAACACTGTATGTTAATCTCAACAAAACATCCACGTCTTAGCCTTGTTTTATAGGTAACAAAGCCAGTTAGTGTAATATCTATTAATATGGCTAAACAATGTTCATTTTATTTTTACATTTCATGCCATGGGTCAATAAAAAGTAAGTTGGGGCTGAAAATGGCAGCCATGCTGCACTTTGGACAGCCTCGGTTTACAGTGCTTCGTTTGTGATAAGTGCAAGGATACAAACAGGTGTAACAGTAAGAGTTTGAAAAGTGTGAATGATTTTTTTGTTTGCAGTAAAGTAAAGTTTCTTATTGTTTGAAGTGTAGTATTAAGAGTTCCAGCTTATAGTCCCGTTCCCTGCCTCTGTTGAACAACAGAAGCACACTGCTTTCTTCTTAACTACTTGTCTGTTTCAGTGTTTTACCGGTAAGGACACGTCTTCCCAAAGAGGACACTTTAACGATGAAGGCTGGACTGCACTGTGTTTGTTTATCAAGTAGACACTCTAAACACTTCCTGTCGCTCACTTTTAATATGTACCATGTGGTACACCTCTGTATGTAAATATCAGATTATGAATACATGTACCGTTACACCCCTATTTATCAATCAGTCATAGTCTGAGTTACATTTTTGTCCCTAATCTTTGACTCCCACCTCTAACACCACCTACCCACCTACAATTCCTAGGCATTTGTCATCTCCTTCACTTCAGACTTCATTCCTCGGATGGTCTACCAGTACATGTACAGCCCCGACGGCACCATGCATGGATTTGTCAACCACACTCTCTCCTATTTTAATGTCAGCCACTTCCAGGATGGGAAAGAGCCCATGGATCCCCTGCAACTTGGCTTTGCAGTTGAGATATGCAGGTGGGAATTCAGCCTCAGTTTGTCAACTGTTGCACATTAAACATACGCAAAAAAGGAAACAAAATAACTTCTTGCGTTTTGTTCTGGAGCATTTCATTGTGTTTGGGGTGAGATGAGGACACGTGGCGGCCATCCAGCGGTTGAACAAGACTGTTGCGCAAACTTTGATCTTATCACCCATCTTTAGGTTACAATCAAGCCATATGTGACTTTCTCTTATAAAGTCACATTGCCCTTAACAAGGGCGTACTCACACTAGAATTCGTACCATGCTGCATTTGGGCATGATCCCCCCTCACTCTCCTGGGCCCCCACTGACACTCACACTGAGCATTCCTCCTATGTTTGTTTGTACAGCACGTTTTACATTCTGTATCACTGCAATTTTGTATGACTTTTTGGATTATTTCCAATCTTATTTAGAGAGATTCAGATGATTTATTTTGTGCAAGTTGGCCGCTGTCAGCGATTACTTTTAATTTATTCATTAATGCAATCGCTCCTGTCAGTTTCTAACGATAATTGACACAATTCGTAACAAAAGTAAAGTACAAAGACTTCAAATAGTCGAAAGGTCAAATCCACAGCACGCTCGCTCACCAGCGACTCCATTGGCGTACATAATAAAGCATGCCATTTAGTCAACGCAAAATAAGACTGGAAATGATCCACAAAGTCAAGGAAACTGCAGTAATAAAACCAAAAAGAAGATCAAATATGTGGTATATATGAACAAAGTATGTATTTTTTACGTATTAAAAAAGCAGTAGATTGCACAGTGTAAAAAATAAAGTAACAAAGTAACACATTAACGTTTTATAGTCGACACTAATGTGGTTATGTGACATGATTAGATCAGTTAAATTGTGGGGGTGCCTATGTAGTAAATGACATGGAAGGTGCTTTTATAATTTATTAATTAGTATCGATAAACTTTAAGAGAGTAATCCATACACATTCGATCGATAAGTTGATACCACTTAACCGATACTCCTATCCAGGCCAGTGCCAGGAGAGGGAGGCGCAATCGCCCTCAAGTCAAGCATGGTACTAATGGCTCGAGATTTTGGTCCACAACGTTGTAGAATGCCTGAACACGAGACAAAAGCAGGCCTCCGTTGAATGATCATGACAAACCGCTGGTCCAGGTGGATTGCCACATGCACTGTGTGCAGAAAGTCTATATTTCACACATTTAGTCACGTACAGTAGTTACTATTCCTTCTCAGAATTTGCGGGTGAGAATAAAACATGACATAACTGTGACATCAATATGTAAACACAAACAATGTGTTGTCTGTGTTTTATAGATACAAAGACTACAGAGAACCCCCTTGGTCGACAACTCCATATGAGATCTCAAAGGAATTCTGGGCAGTACTCGCTATTCGGCTTGCCTTTGTAATTATTTTTCAGGTAATGCGTGCGTGTGTGTAAATGTGTATGCATACAGTGTGTACATACATAGTATAATACATTACGACGTGGCATGCGGGGGCGTGGCTGAGGGAGGCCAGTCACTCCGTGTGAAAAATTTGAGCGGGCCCACAATTTAAAAATAAAAGAAAATACATAAAAGAGTAGAAGAGGAAGTAATAGTAAGTAATAGTATTATTTACGTCCTTAATGGCTTATTTTCTGTGATTATATATACTGTACTGGGTAATACCAATGTAAAGGTGGCTATATGGGTGTGTTAGTTCATGTCTTGAGGGTTCTAATGATGTTAAATGATGTTAATGATGTTAAAAAACATTTTCTGTGCTCTAACTACAAACATATTCCATTCATAATTAAGGAATCCTACTTTGTACAAATTCACTCATCATGGTTGAGTCTGGAACCAATTAACCACCATAAACGAGGGATTACTGTGTATGTAATCATCTCTTGTCATTTATCTTTCTTTGAATAAAATATAGTAAAAATGGGCATATTTCAGACATAGTTGCAAATGGTGATTAATCATGATTATTTAATTGGAAAACTGATTAGTTTGATTAAAAATAATTTGACACCCATAGTATTTATACAGTATTATTATCATTATATAAAAGTTTAACGTTTCATCCTTTTGATCGATCCCAATTGGTAATATTGATGAGGTTAATGTCATAAATTGTCGTATTTTCTGTGCAGTAAAATCAATGAAATGATACAAACACGTGTCACTGTTGATGAAAGATTGAAAAGTCAGCTTGTCTATTTCCTACCAGAATGTTGTCATGCTGATGAATGACCTTGTGGACTGGCTAATCCCAGACATCCCCAAAGACATCAGCCTGCAGATCCACAAGGAGAAGATTTTATTGGTAGATCTCTTTATGAAGGAAGAGCAAGTAAAGAGCATTAACTTGGAGAACAAGGCCTCGACAGGGAACAAGCGCAGCAGGAGCAACAGCACAACAGCCCAGCTACGCTCTGACTCGCAGGCTCTCAGTTATTAGGACGAGCCATGAAATGAATGGCTTGAATGGAAGCCAACCTTCATTTTCCAAGCATTCCAACAATTGAGAAGGCAGCTGTCCGATGTGTGATGACAGTCGTAGTAACTGGCAGGCGTCCTATTTAATTGTATCATTAAATTTGACTATGCAATTTCTGCATTTGCTGCATGCATGCATATGTGTTACTTGGCACGCTCCATTTTTATGTATGCAATCGTCGGAATAAAATTCCGAATAGAATTTGAGAAACAGCAGTGACGTGTGGTGAGACTCATGTCTGGTGAGGCACGGACTCCTTTGTAGACTGTTTTTATGTTAACACAGGTTGCTCACTAAGAGGACAACAAGAAAAAGGAGAGAATAATTCACTTTTGTTCAAAATTTTTTGTTATCAAATAATTCTTAGTCCCATTTGTTTATTTTATTAACTGAAAAACATTTGTGGTTTTAACTTTTATCTGTATAGGAAGTACATGCACCCTATCCTTCTCCAGGAAAACTTGTGATACTTTGTTGTAAAAGTCTGATCACCTTGGCTTGCACGCTAAGCCCGCTCGCTCCCGGCAACCTCATCTTAGATTTCTGCCCTGAATTTCATCAGAAAATGTGCAAATTCAGTCAGAGAATTTTACGATTGGAATCATACAAAAAATACATTTATAGTACAGTTCAATGGACTTATAATATTTATTTTATGTTAACATGTGTTTTTGTCTGACAGGCAAATTGGTGCGGCGTCTGCAGTGATGCGGACTTTGCATCCGTCCGTTGTGGTGAGCCGAAAGGCAAAGCTCTCAATTTACAAGTCGATCTACGTTCCTACCCTCATTTATGGTCATGAGCTTTGGGTTGTGACCGAAAGGACAAGAGCCTCACCTGCCTCCCCTGACCACACGTCACTGCTAAAGAGGGATATGACGTACTTTGTGCCGCCATAAACTAGGCAGAGAACTTACAAAGGTGATCTGCAGGTATTTCAAACATGATTCTGTTTTAATTTCTTATGATCCTCTGAAGAGAAAAACAGTGTTTTTAAAGGCAACTCGTAAATAACAAACAGTGTTTCGGAACTTTGTCCAAACACCTCAACTTGAGCCCTATACCATGTTTCTTAAAAAAAAAAAAAAAAAATCTTCAAAAAAGGATTTTCACTCTATCTAAAAGGTCAACATAGATCATGTTGGTTGGAAAAAACATGTCGATATTAATGGATTGATGTATGGGATATTGTACGTACCGTATGTTTTTTTCCACTGGGTAAGTAAAAACTGTGGATTTCATTTTCGTCTTATGAAAAAACATTTTAATTTGGACTTAAAATCCCCTTTATGAAGATGTTGTGGCATTCCAAAACTCACGAAATGATCAAAACAAGATCTGATTATCACCTGTGCAAAGCATGTTGCTAATCAACTAAACCAAACTTTTTAGTACAACCTGCAAGAGACAAAAATCAACATTTAAGTTTTTATTTAATAAGGTGGACAAAATAAGATCTCTGTAACATTTGTAACAACTCACTTGTGCCCTCGAAGAAGCCAGTGGTGTGCAGTCAGGACCAGAAGCACTGACCTGAATTTTCAAACTTAAATTGTATTATTTGTTCCATTAAATTATCTTAATTTGTTCCCAAAAGTCTGTTATCTTCATTCCGTAGCGTGTTTGTGTTTGGCGTTAGCACTTCTAATAGATTTTTTTTAAAGATTTTTTTTGTCCAATCAGATTTCAGCTCCCATGTGTTGCATATCAATATAATCTGCCCAGGGCCTTCAGAATTAGAATTGCTGGCCCCTGTCACATACACACTATTAGCAATGAAGCGTTTTTTTTTTTTTTTTGTCAGTCAGACTTCTGATTCGGCTCTCAAGAGTAGCTTGCAGGCCCCCAGTCCTGACTGGTTGATCAGAGCAAAGTTGTTCAACAAAACAAGTTACGCCCACAATGGCTGACTGAAGAGGAGGAAATTTACATTGCTGGTGAGTAGATGCATTTTATTTTGAAGGTTTTATATTCTTGTCATGTTATTAGATAATTCAGATATCAGATAATGTTGTAGTGTAGATGTTTGGAGTTGTCTGAATCTTTGATCCCCGAGACAATCTATTTATGCTCGTTACATTTGGCTGAGTAACGGCACATTTCGTTTTTTTTAGCGTCTAGACCACATTAGACCAGGTGCTGTTGTTCAAAAAACACTGTACCTGGACATCTCAAGTCTGGACTTGATTATGCTGCAGATCCTGAAGGTTCATAAAAAAAAAACAGTTTCTGATTTGTGAAAACTTTATTCTATTAGTGAAAATGCAATGAAGGCACATTTGTCTGTGTTTTCAGCATCTAATGTGATACAGTATAAGAATGTATCTTTTAGAGAGAAAGTATTACTGCTCTTAAGTGCTAAAAATGTCTTCAAGTACTCATTATAAATAATTGTGTCTTTCTTTTCTTAGACTTCAGAATGGAGAAAAAAAGTTGTCAGCGATGTAGCTGTCCAGATTTATGGACAAAGTTAGCATAGCGAGACAACTGTCAGCTTCATTGAAAAATTACATGCAAAAGCCCAAACGCTGACAGCTAAAATATTCAAGGAGAATAATGTAAAAAAAAAAAAAAAAAAAAGTGGCTGTACACTGTATGGCACAGTGACAGAAAGTCAGAGTTTTGTGGAGGCAGACTGAGTGTACCTCTCAAGATGTTGGGTAAAAAATGAAGAAAAAAGATGCACGATCTGAGACTAAGGGCAGATTTAGTGCTGTTGTAGAAGACATTCCTCCGACATGACATCAAAAGCAAAGCCCAGGAATCTGTGAGGATGAATATAATACCTTGTGTGGACACAGATTGGATTGCTGGAGTGAAGTTCAGCATGAATCAGAGAATCATGTTAGTAAGGATGAGGAGAAAACATTGGAAATGGAGGAAAAGACAGAAAAAACGAAGTTATGGCTGAAGCCAGTGGAGACAGCGCTGGGACTGACAGCGTTGCGTGTCCTGATGGCAGCTTTGTCTGTATTTGTAAACAGCCAAACCATCCCGAGGAACAAAACGCCCAATGTAACCTCTGCCATAACTACTGTAGTTTCATCCTGTTTGTATTAAAGATATTGCTGCCATATCCCCATGGCACTGTCCTAAATACTGTACAGTCTGGACACATGGAACAGGTGAACAGAAGGTTATCCCTTGAACAAGAAATTCCATCCTGCCCCCAAGCGTTTACCTAACGCTGTAAGCCTAACAAGGACTGAATGGTCCGCAGTTCAGCCAGATAAAAGACAGGGATAAAGAGTCTTAAAGAAAGGCTGGACAGATCTTCTGTGCTGCAATGCATACACAAATTTTGCAGTCTTTCTTTCTTCTTGTCATCCTGTCATTCACGGCGATGGGTTTTTTCATCTCATAAGTGAAGTACAGCGTCCGGTGTAGGTCCTCCAGGCTGAGGCTATATATGAGGCTATATACTATATAAGCACGGTTGTTTTCACGTTTCATCTTTTCTGTGGGTTTTCATTTCACAGGACCTGGATAGGGTTGGCCTGTTTGTTTGAGGCGGAGCATCAGGCCCTTTTCTTTTGGCTCTTTGCTTCTGTCGTTTATTCAGTAATAAACTTTGGTGACTTGATTTTCCTGCCTCCTGTGTCCTCTTCAAATGTGTTAAGTTCCCCTGGGTCGTAACATATTTAATTGAGCAGCATCGGTACTTAGCTACGGTAGGTTATTATGGAAGCTTTTGTAAGAATTGTTCGGCAGTGGCTGTTCCATTTACCCACCTTTTAAGTCCTAAGGTCCCTTTTATCTGGAGTAACTCTCATCAGTCTGCTTTTGAATAAACAGAGACTGTATTGCCAAATGCCACAGTTCTTGCGGCGCCTCGTTTTGACTGCCCTTTTAAAATTCCGCTTGTGATTTTGGCGTGGGGGCGTAGGGGTCCTCTTGCAGGATGGTCCAGACGGTGTGGTGCAAAAATGGTACTCTACCACTGAAAAAGAGCCATTAGCACTGCCCGTGGCTCTGGAGCACTTCCAGGTCTACATGAGTACTTCCAATGTTCCTGTCATTGTGCATACAGATCATAACCCGTTGGTTTTTACTGAACATATGCGTCATCTAATCTGCTGGCTGATGAATTGGACTTTGCGCTTAGAAGAATTCAATTTCAACATATCCGGGGCAAAAAAAATGTCACTGCAGATGCTCTTAATGTATTATTATTATTATTAATTATGAATTGCAATACAAATTTGATGTGATCTGTTCCGTATTTATTTATTTACTCTCTTCTTATTCTATTTTCTTATTTTTCTTATCTTTCATGTCTTGCCTTGGTTGTTTTATTTTGTGATTGATCACTATGAGCACAGTTTTTTTCATGTTTGATCTTTTTTGTGGGTTTTGTGTTTTTTGCAGGAAGCAGCTGAGGTTTGTCCCGCCCTCTCTGGGGCATATAAAGGTGTGCAGGTGTGCTTTCCTGAAGTTTCTAGTTTCGTGTTTTGTCCTGGTGTGACCGACTGTCCTGTTTTTGGTTTTGCTTTGTTTAGGGTTTAAGGGTTTAGCAGCGAGGTGACTGGACGACAGCCCTGTACATTGTTGGCCTGTTCACCTCACCGTCCTTTTGTTTGTTTGGGCCGGCGCATTAGGACCTTTTTTCATTTCTTTTTTTTGTTTATTCAGTAATAAACTTCGGTGCCTCCATTTTCCTGTCACCAAAGGGTGACGGGAATATTTCCTCAGAGCTGGAGCTGTTGCTCGGTCTGTTTGTTCTTTAGTTGATCCGGTTTTGGCGGTCGGCTGCTTCATTTCCTGCTCTGCCGCAGTGAGAGGGGATCCACTGTAGCTGGTTGTTTCTTTGAAGTCCAACAAAAATCAAATCCAGTCAAAGTCGAAAAAATTGAAATGCATATTGGAGGGGTAAGGCTGTGTGTAAATTTGCCGGTTGCACAACTTGCTTCCTATTTTTGGAGGAAGCCCCAAATCATACCAATGGTGATATACCTGTTCATTTAAAAGCCCAGGGAAAAGTCATCACAGTTGCCACCAACAACATGGCAGACACTCAGAGGACGTGGGCTTGGCAAATGTTCACTCGTGTTGGTCCACACAAAACAACTGGCATCCCTGGATGGAGAAAAAAATCTCACAGGGAATCTTAATGACGTTATGTCTGTCCCAGTCTTGCAAGACAAATCTTGCTCATGGTTTAGACAGTGATGCATTCCTGGAGTGTTTAAAAATTCAAGAAAAGCAGGATGTGGAAAAACCTCCAAGCTCCAAGTTAAAACACGGTAGCATTCACTAAGTTGGAATGTCCGTTCAGTTATTCTGAATGACGGGTGTATGGTCTTCACCAACAGCAGGATTGTCTGTTATATGCGGATGCAACTGGTAGCGTCATCATCCCCCCAGCCAGTCAGTACGATAGTATGCACTTGGCACAGCATGCCAGCCCGCAACCCAAACAGTGGTTCCAGTGGTAGAAACGCTGACGTCAGACCAAACCACTGCCGCAATTCTACACTGGAATCCAAACAGACCTCAGTTGGGCCATGATCCACATCGCTGTTCGGGCATTCAACACAGTCATCATTCAGCAACACTTAGGACTTTGTTTTCAGGTGTGCCAAGAGCAACTCACAGTGCAAACAAGTGTGATCCACGTCTGTGCTGCTCACATGCTTAAGCATGAAATTGAGCATTTTTTTCCTGTACAATTTTGCCCTCCTCCAAAATGCCACAGATTTTTGGATGATCCTGTCAATTATAAAGTCCTTTTGTTTGTTTTATCATCAAGGACCTCTTAGGTTCCTCGTAGGGGTGCTGGTCCCTACTGGCTGTTCCAGTCTGTAGTGGACTAATTGGGTGACTTGGAGCATTTATTTAAAATAAACCCCAAATAAACTAAACCCCAAATATGCATTAATGGTACTGTTGGAGATAAAATTCTCCACAACCTACTAAAGGTCAAAGGACCACTTTAGAAAATGTATTAAGCCAATTTCCCCTCCCCCTTACGTGTTTGTTAATCTTCAGTTATGAAAATTCAGTTTAAGAATTGTATTGAAGATGAACCAGACACAATATTTTAACAGTTTCCAGACCTCCGCACCCTGTTTCATCCACCGCATTCCTGGTCCTCCACGTCAGCTGAATGAGAGAGGGTCCCGAACTTTCGCCTCGTCCGCCTTTTTATGATTGTTTTTCTCAGACCATTGGCGCCAATCTCTCCAAAATAACTTTCCCTCGGATTCCTTGACGAAGCTTGTGTGAGGCCAGCAGCTGAGTTGCTTACACTTAGCTAGCATAAACAAGACATTCTTTTCCCCAGTATATCTCGAGTCTTCTGAGATAGACTGTGCTTCCCTAGCTGGCTGCTGGTCCCGGCTGGCCTTCACTATGTGTGAGCTCCCACTACGACTACAAGTTAACCTTTGACGCACTTAAACAGATGTTCATCTACCCAGCTAATTATTTCATAAAAGTACTTGTAATCACTCACTCAGTAAATCATACAACAGTTATATTTATACTGAACTGATATTAAGGCACTCAACTAATAATTCAATCAATGCAAACAGTTATTCTAAAATCTACTTGTATATGTTACTTAGTAAAACCACTCAGTAAATTATTTTTTGCCTACAGTACGTACAATTGGATAATTAAAATGATCATTTACGTATGCCACTTGCCTGCACAGTTTACGCACGGGAACAGATATCATTTCTTCTTGTCAGCAATTTTTCAGCAGCTAACAACATGCACATGCCAACCTTTTTAGATTGTTTAACCACCAGAAGAAATACAAAAATACTTTATTTCTTTATTGACGTACTTGGAGTGTCTGTACTCAGTACAGCTTACATCCATGCTTTTTACCTTACCAATAATTTCTTTAAACATTTATCTTCAAATTTTAAATTGCAAGTATGCAATAGGCCACTTCTGATGTGCTACAAATTGTCATTTAATAAAGCAACATTATCTGGTTTTGCAATCAAACGCTAAGGATCAACACAACATGAAGTAATGACATACTAACTTCATACCACGAAAAAAATACATTAAAAAAATGACTGTGCCTGAGTTTGTAGCCTGCTGCAAGTAAGTACCAGAGGGACGAAGACACTCGTATGCAAATCACATATGAATTCCGTCGTCGGCATGTAGCGGGGACAGCCAAGGTTCTCCGGCACCTCAAGATTGGAATGCGTTGCTTTTTAGCCTCTTTTGTTTTGCTCTAGGAGAAATAGAAAATACACTTTGTGATTTCAACAAAGAGCAAGAAGACCCACGCCGCTTTTCCTTCCGTTGATTGATGGCTTACCTTTGTTTCTCACTAGTGCTGTATTCTCTCGCAAATTGATGAGGTGTGGGAGGTTGGTTGGGGGCAGAGGAGAGCTTAATGTTTGTGTGTGAGTTGTACAGGAGTCCTTCACTGCTGAGCTCTGCTGGCTTTTTCCTCAGTTGGCTGTAGGAGGAGTACAACTCTTCTTCGGCGTTCTGAGAGGCACGAGAAGGGAGATTATCACACCATTATTAATATTTAAATCTATTAGACATAGGATGGTCAGGGTTCCTACACAAGTATGGGAAAGTATGGAATTAGATCTGATACATTTCCAGGTCTGGAAAAGTACGGAAAATGGAAAACTCACGCATGGAAAAATATTCGTTTCCAAGACTGTTACCACTGTTGTGTTTTCTAAAAGATAAAATGAAGAATAACTAAAACAAATGGATGGATCTGCTGGGGCAGCTAAGGCCCTTCCCACACAGGAAGGTTCCTGAGATTGTAATTTTTTTTGGTGGGTTGCCTAAAACACAAAGATAATAGCTCTTCTTTCATGGATCACTAAGGAAATGTCAAAATATTCACATTTTATAGGCCGAACTCTGAGGATATTTACACTTTTAAAATACAAAACGATGACTGGAATACCAAAATAGTTGTCGCTTAATTGGATAAGTGATAAGTCTGGAAGAGTGCCTGAAATGTTTAAAAGTCAAATCCGTAGGAAACCTGTACGGTGGTCTCATCGCTCCTGCTGTGCTAATGTGCGCCCTCACCTCCGGCTGCTGTACTTTGATGTCAACTAGCAGGGAAGATAATTCTAAGTCTTCATTGTAGCCGTTCTTCAGCGGCACCGAGCGGTAACCTGACAAAAGAAAACATTCAAACAGCTGAAATACACGTTTCTTTGCACGTCAAAATGAAACTAACAACATCTACAAGTACATGGAACGCAGCAGTACAATGAACACACACGACTGGCTACCAAAGGGAAGCAGCAAACAAAATCAAACCCGCTGGAGGATATGACAAACAGTTCAGAAATAATAATGGATTATTTGGAAAATTGCTGGAGAGGATATAGAATTAATCATCAGTTTCATATTACAGTGGAAGCCGCTCACAACAAAACCACGTCAACATCTCTGAAAAAAGCCTGTTTATGTGGACCTGTGTTGTCGTGTTGTTAACGTCATAGTTTCGCCAAGCAGCGTGAAACCACAACAGCAACACAACAACTGGGGGTGTCACAAGATACGAGACGATGCATGAGACTGGGTCCACGAGAACGAGGTGAGATTTTAACATTGAAAAAAATGACTGAACTTTTTTTTTTTTTTTTTAATTTAACCGCATCACAAAACAATGCAGGTGTGTTTTGAAATGATTATTGTCCCACAAACTGACACTAAACGATAATATTTCAACACTTTTTGAGCCCTGTTAGGGTCGAACCCAGATCTTCTAGCTCTCCTGACTGTGTGGCAACATGCTAACCACTTGGCCACTGTGTGGCGTTATCATAATGTATGATAATAATATCATAATAATGCAATATTTCCTTTTAATATGTATATGTATGGAATTTTCTTACAGACAATTCGTACTGTCTGTCAAACGTTGGCAGCATTTCTCAAAATGCTGGCTTTTTAACTGTATTAAAGGGCAGTGTTTCTTGTTCCGTTTGTATTTACTTTGCCGACCAAACGTCGCAGTGAGTGTTGCCTGTTGGGACGAAGGCTGTGCCTCTCCATGTGGAGGTTTTCTTTCTCAGATGGGAAAACTGGGTCGGCTGGATATATTTGAGGTGCGCAAGTTTGGTTTTGTTGCCTTTTATGTTGCTACAACTCATTCGTGTTGATGGGCTCATATTGCTCATTATTATAACCACACGGAGGCTGTGGCGTTTGGCTTTGCAAGCATCCTTTTCCCCCCTAATTACCTTGCATTGCACCTCACGAAGCACTACTCTTTTGCTGCGTGTGTATGCCGGCGGCCCCGCCGACTCCCCGTTTGAGTGACACGTGCTCTCACTCTGTTTGCTGTTGTTCTATGACGCGTCGAAGTGCTGAACCAACGCACACAGTGAGCCCTCTTCCTGCCTTTTTGGAGGAGACGAGGAAAACAGACACGCATGCACAAGGCAATACACGGAGGGTGCAAAATTACTGAGTTCAATTTCATACATTTTTGATTAATTAATTGTATTTATTATCATGCTAATTACATTAGATTGGTTGTAGCATCTTTAATGTAATCTTTAATGTAATGCAAGGATGTGGGGGCCCACATCCTTGCATTTTCTGTATGCTATGTCAATAGTTGGATTTTTTATTTGAGAATTTCATTTATTGGAAAATTATCTGCCAGCATATTGCAATTTCATTTTCATACTTCATTTTAGAAATGATTTAATAAGAGAGAGAATTTTGGAAAAAAAAAAAGTTGTTTGTGCTCTTACTCACAAAAACGTCCCCAAAGCGTAGCTCAAATACCGAGGTATGGACCGTACCGTGGGTTACCTGTACCGTTGCACCCCTAACAGCAACTCTGTTTGGTAAGAGTAGAACATATCATATGAAAACCCAAGGATCTAAATAGAAATACGTACAAATGGAGGAAAACCATGTCAACAAACTGCTGTAGATTAAAAAATCCTGTATCCGTCTCCTTATGTCTCTGGTGAAAGTCACAAGTACTGTAAATGTGCAAGCAATGGCTGGTTTTGCTTTCAGTTCCGGTTATGTCGACAACCGCCAGGGACGTCGCCTTAAACGGGTTCCACTGCACACAGACCCCAGTAATCGATCATCAACATTTCTTTGTGGATCAGGAATCTGGTTGGTTTAGAGAAAGTGGCCGAGGTGGAGGTAATGACGCGTATCGTAGAATTTTCGTGAATGTTCTTGCTTAAAAACAGTGAAGAGTAGTCGTGCAGCAACATTTCTTCTCACCTGAACAGATGCCTTTGACAGGAAATGTGGCCTGAGCAAGGAAGTTGGGGTCTGAGAACATGTCTTCTTCATTGACCACAAAGCGCAGGAAGGTGAGCTCGGGCTCATACACTTTGAAGCAGACAGGCTGCGCTGTGGCTTTCCACACTGGGTTCAGACCGTTATCCCCTACACCCAGCAGAAACACAAGACGTACCTTTTCTATTTATGCACTGGTGCAATGTGTTTGACTTAATACGTCAAAATCCCGTTTTCTTACGATAGACAGTGGTTTTCCACTTGGCTTCAGTGTGACCACAGAGTTCAATCTCCACAAAAGGACTGGAAATGGAGCGACCAATCTTCGGAAGGTGTCTGGCAGCAATCACCTGTAGAAGACAAATTAAAGTCCAAAGAGTCTTGTAGTAAGTTTTGCGTGTATACAGTTTAATTAGTAAAAAATAAGTCGTAAATTAATTCTCAGGGCATTGAATCAATCACAACTGGACTGTTCAGGTTGGCTTAGAAGACATTTGTCCTCTCATCCGAGCAAGCTTCATCAATTCTTGCTCAAAGACTAGGTGGGACACACACCAGTCAGACTAGATAGGACAGCTCAAGTCTGAGAGCTTGGTGCAAGATTCAATCTATTTCAACTCTAAAGGTGGACACTTTGTGGAAAGAGAAGACAGATGATGGAAAGCCATCTACGTTAAGGTTGAGAAGCCATCTCTGAACGGGGGGGGTCTACGACACCACCGTTCTCCCACATACAATGCTGTCCTTTCATCCTTCCTAAGATTCAATCATTTAGCCGCTCACAAATAAACAAGGCACAGCCACCCTGGTTTCAGATGGGTCCATCGGTTTGGTTTCATTTTATCTGAACATGCAAGTTACAATGCAATACATCACATGATTCACAACTCCACATGTCCAAAAGGAGGAGGAAGCTTCATGACCATCATTGCAGCTGAATGGAATGCGTGTTGTTGGTGTCAACATTTCAGCTTTTTCTCATCGTGTCTTTTGCTCTATTTTTACAATGTTTTCTACTTTTTAAAGTTTATTTTGTTTCCGCAGTGATGCAATGACAAATGAGCCACAGTCCGCGGATGGCCCCCGAGCCGCACTTTGGTCACACCTACTTTTGTGGATCTTCGTCGGGGTCGGGCTTGCGGCGTCGTCTCTATAAGCAAACTTCACCTCGGCTTGTTAGCTCAGTGTCCTAGGCGAGCAAGCGGGTTGAAGAGAGCATGTTAAGTGACTATATCCGTGCCATGGAGGGGAGGGCAGTGATGTAATGATACTTTTTTTCCCTAATATTCTCACGATCAACCGGCAAAGTCTCAAGATCGACCAGTAGGTCGCGATTGACAGGTTGGTGGCCCGTGCTTTAGAGGATAAATAGACTGGATCTTGCATAAGGTTCTCAGACTAGAGCTGTTCTATTAAGTTTGACTGGTGTGTGTCCCACTTAGTCATTGAGCATGAAATGATGAAGCCTGCTCAGATGAGCGGTGAAGCGTCTTCTAACGCCCTGTCCACACGACCTTGGGATTTCTTTTTTGGCGTCCACACTGTGCCGCATTCCTAAATATTTGCATCCTGATGGAAACGGATAACTGAGTGAAAACAATGTAATACATGAACAGATACGAGGACAGAACCATGTGACGTACCAAACCTTGGAAGAAGAAAGAACGGATCCGCGTTGGGTCGGTCGTCCTCAGCTTTTCAAGGCTCGTGGAATTACATGTGCGTCATTTTGGGAGTAAAAGACAAGAAAATACCCGGAGAAAGTCGACTGCGGTGAGTCCATCCAGGCATGCTGGAGCCTATCCCAGCTGACTTCGGGCGACAGGGTACACCCTGGACTGGTCGCCAGCCAATCACAGGGCACATATAGAGAAACAACCATTCACACTCACATTCATCCGTATGGACAATTTAGAGTCACCAACCTAACCTAACCTTTTTGGAATGTGGGAGGAAACCGAAGTACCCGGAGAAAACCCACACACGCACGGGGAGAACATGAAAACTCCACACAGAAATGCCCCCTTGGGCATCGAACCCGATCTCCAGACTGTTACTGTGTTGGCCAACATGCTAACCACTAGACCACCGTGCGGCCCCTGTGGTGAGTCACGACACTCAAAATATCCAGATACGTTGTCTTGTCATCAAAGTTTACTTCTGGTCACATGACTGTGACAGGGTGGTGATGTCATCATTTTTAAATTGTAGCGGATCTGCTAATCCATACGCAAACGGCGAGCCGGCATTTTCAGATTTCCCACTTCCCCACTCTGGAAGCCGTTTTCAAAAGATACAGTTTCAGGTCACCCAGAACGCCGTTCCCGTGTAGATGAGAGGCTGAAACGATGAAATACTTTGCGGTTTTGACCCGAAAACGTTTTCGTATGGATATCCCCTAAGACTACCTGAACAGTCCAGTATGAATGTGAATAACGGTTCATGCAGTTTAAAATGATTTATTCCAAACCTGTAAGTCCGCATAGCATGTTTCTAGACCCATTAAATAACTCAAAACAAGGCAATTGGTCAGTGTTGAAATACATACAGTTGAGGTCAAAATGATTACCCCCGAGGAACTTTTCAACATTTCTCGAAAATACTGCCCAATGTTTGCGATATTCATAACATTTTATATAATAAAGCATCCATCAGTGATAGGCTCCATTTTGAATATAAAATTCATTTTCAAGATTCTCATGGAGGACCGCCGCCCCCAACAACCAAGACACCAACTCCAATGCATGTACTGTGATGTGCGTAACAAAACGTACCCTGATCACGATGTTGTATTTGACCTCTTTCTTCTCCTGGAGAGGATCATAGTTTTCTGAGCGCAGGAGCTCTGGCTGTAGAATGTAGCCGGTGCGTCCATTCATACTGAAGAGTGCATGGTTCAGCTGGGTGTATTTATCTGGGGGAACACATGGCAATCATTTAATAATAGTCTAATTAACACATCATTTAAGCTCATGTGATTCTGTTAGAGCAGCAGGGTGGCAGTGTGGCCTGGGGGCCATTTGTGGTACGTGGCTGTTTGTTTTTTTTATTGGCCCATGGCACCTTCTAAAGATACAATTAAACAAGAAAACTAAAAAACAACAGCAACAATGGGAAAAAACCCCAGTAATTTTATGAGAATAAAGACAAAATATTAGGACAATAAAGTCATAATGTTAAGAAAAAATAGCAAAGTTGAAATATTAAAGACTAAAAATGTATTTTTTTTAAACAGCTGTATGAGAAACAAAACAAGAAAACACGCATAATATGGTTTCAACTCCATGTTTTTGTTTGACTTTTGAGGCATATTTTTGTGTTTTTGGAGGTTCCACTGTACTCCGCATTGTGTGAATGCGTCAAAATACCAAAGACATGCAATTCAATTCAATTAGGACCCAAATATCCCTCCACAATGAGCTTTCACTTGGAGCCTAACCCAAATTACCTGCTGTCTGAAAGTTGAGAGCCGCCATGTGACAGCCAACAGCCCATAGAGGGTAGGGGTCATAGTTAGAGGACTCCACGCGTTGGCCTTTTGGATAGATTCGACTCAGAGCCTTGTGGTTATACTGCAGAAAGTCCATGGAAAGATGCTTTCCTGGTGTCTTATTCTCCACAAACGAGCGGACCTCTTTGTAGTGGTAGCTATCTATAAAGACAGAGAATTTCATGTCACACTGTACAATGTTTAACATCCATCCAGGAGCTACATTTGATCGCTATGTGCTTACCAAAGCGGTCTTTCTCCTTGCTGCGTGGCTGACAGTAGACCACCAGGTCTGACATCTCCATCGCAACATCTGCTTTCTTCTCCACTTCTTCCTGTTGTCTGATCTGAGGTTGGAGAAAAAAAGTCACTTCCTGTATGTACAGTGATGCGAAGAGACCACCAACATGCTGTGGTCAATCGGAAACTCATATGAGGGAAATAAGCATTGGACTCCCTGCTGATTTTGTAAGTTTACTTAACAGGAATGTAAAGGTGACTATAGGGGTGTTATTTCATGTATAGAGGGCTCTAATAATGTTAAAAACCCTATTTTAGAATAATATATTTACAAAAATATTCCATTTATAAAGAAGGAATCCTACTTTGCAGAAATTCAACTTACCACGGTCTCGAACCAATTAACCGCAATAAATGAGGGATCACTGTAATTGGGTGAATTTATTTTGGATTTTCTCGACTACACACAGCGTCAAGTGAAATATTCAAGCTGCAAGTACTAACCTCTTGTTCCCGACTGAACTGCTTGCCCATCTCCCTCTGAGTGATGCCCCAAGCCACCTTGTACCATTCAAAGAGCTCCTCCAGAGATTCTGCTGCCAAGTCGTAATGCAGACTATCTTGCTCCATGTTCTGAACAGTCAAAACGTGCAGCTTTCCGTTTTTACCATTTTTCACTGAATAGAGAGAGGATGGAAGCATTATTGTTGTTTATATCAATTGACATCAGGGGTGTCCAAACCATTTTCCAGCAAGGGTCTACGTAGTGACAAACGACAGCATGCAACTTTGCTACTTTGATATTTTATACGAGATATGCTAAGAAGTTATATATATTTCAAGAAAAAACTGCATTTCAGGTTGGTGATATATATAAAATGGTACTAAAATGACATTTTCACTCGTAATATTACAAGTTTATTCTCATTTGATTGCAACCTTTTTTCTCATTTAATTGCAACTTTTTTATCTTAATATTTTGACATTATTCTTGTGAAATTACAGCTGTTCTTTCCATTTCTGCTATTTTTCAAAATTTTCCAACTATTTCAACTTTCCTCTAAATTTTCTTCTTGTAATTATGACTTTATTGTCATGATATTTTGACTTTATGCCTGTAATATTATAAAGTTTTCCCTAACCTAATTTTCCAAAAATTACCACTTAATTCTTTCTTTTGTTTTTCCCATAATATTACAACTTTAAAAAAAAATACTTTTTTCTTTAACATTTCAACCACTAAAATGGCATTCTTTTTCCCCATATTATGAGTTTATTCTTGTGAAATTGTGACTTTTTTTGTTGTTAGAATATGACTTCGTTCTGCTGTTTTTTCAATTTCTGCGATCTGGCTTTTTTTAGTTGTTTTTTTTGAGAATTTTACAAACATTTTAACTTTCTTCTTGTAAATTTTCTACTCGTAATATTATTGCTTTATTCACGTAATATATATATTTTTTCCCTCCAACCTAATTTTCCAAAAATTAGACCTTTATTCTTTGTTTTGGTTGTTTCTCATAATATTACGACTTTAGAAAAAGTATTTTTTTCGTTAATATTGCAGCTTCTGAAATGATATTTTTCCTTACAATGTTATTTAATTCTCCTGAAATTATGATTTTTTTCACATTAAAATGAACCTTTTTTTCTCTTATTAAAAAAAATTTTTTTGTAAAATTACTGCACATTTTTCCACAAGCCAATAAAAAAAATAGTCACGTGACATAAACGGCACCCGGGCAGCACTTTGGACAACCCTGTTTTCCATTTACAATAACAGACATGAAATGTTCTCAAATGAAACGATACTCACAGTTTTGGATGTTGCACTTGGAGATGTCCACGACACCCTTACATAGTTCACCCAAAGGATTGTCTTCCATACCCTATTTTAAATCATGTCACAAACACACAAATATAATCTTTTATTATTTATTTATGATGGGCCAGCAAAACCAGAAAGCCACTAAGTGGGTCTCACATGCCGGGGCAGGGGTTAGCAATGGGTAGCCATTTTTCATCTTGATTTACACAATCCAGACGCAGTTAAAATCCTAATCTGAGCCATTTTCCTCACCTGTTGTCTGATGTCAAGTTTGGTGTGATTGGACACTTCCTCAACGTAGTTGGATGGGAAAAAGAGCTGCACCTTTCCACCATGGTCTCCTTTCCACCTGCGATGAGTATAGGAAGAAGAGCAGTCTTTCTATACATTTTTCTAATGGGCTATGGTAATCACAATTGCAGAGATGCTCGCGCTTGGTGCACATGTGCGTACTCACCACCCGTTGTTGTCTTTTAACACATTATGTATCAAAGCCCCTTTGCTGAAGGTGAGCTCATCCTGCCTCATGGCGTGATAGCTATAAACAGCACGGACTGTACTCTTTGGCTAAGGTACACACACACACACACACACACGACACACAATTATTAATGTCTAGCATAAAACAATACAAAAGGAAGTATAGTGTCGTATAGGGCTGGGTACTATGGCCAATTTCCTACACCGCTTCCATTTTCATTCAGAAGCTTTGCAATCGATGAATCACAACATACACGGTATAGAAAAATGGATGGATGAATATGAGCCACAGGCCCATTTAAAAAAAGAAGCGCAGTTCTCAAATGACCCCCGGGCCGTGCTTTGGACACCCCTGATTTACGTCTTTCACCGGGAAGGCAAAATGTTACCAGTCGAAAGAAGAGTGTGTCCTAGTGGTCTTCTTAGCACTATCATGACTCATCCATCCATCCTTTTTCTATGCCGCTTCTCCTCATTAGGGTCGAGGGGGCATGCTGGAGCCTATCCCAGACTCCCGCCAACCAAAGGCTGCAGGATGCAATGCGTCCATGCCACGCCTTGCAGTCTCGCTCCCTATGAATCAATATTGATCCATAATCGATTGAATGGATTTTGTTTTCAGCCAGCCCTAGTGAAGTATAGTTGTGTATACTCTACACACCAGTGATGACTCAATTTCATTGGGTTCCACGTATGTCTTCATCTCGTACAGAGAGGCAGAGTCTTGAATCTGTGAAACAGATTCCACAGTAAGATGCATTCTGTGTAGGTCATTTCTGCAAATATTTTACGATATCTTTTTATTGGACACCACTGAAGAAGTTACTTTGATACAATGTAAAGTAATCAATGTACAGATTAACTACGTAAATTCATGGAGGAGTGGAAGAGGCTTCCAGAGACAATGCCATGCCAAAGACAGTGCTGGAAAACAATGCTATCCACACTAAATAGTCACACTTTACATACAATTTAGAGATTTTCATGAGAGGTGTACTCACTTTTGTTGCTAGCAGTGTGGACATTAATCGTTGTGTGTTGAGTTGTTTTGAGTTTTATTTTTGGGAGTCTTTACTAGTTACTGGCAGTGTTGGGCAAATTACTTTTAAAAAAAAGGAATTACTGATATTTATGTCAGGAAAATATGATTTGTTATTGCACTTATAAAATATTGTGTCCATTATTCCATTCAATTTGACTAATATCTTTTGGTCAAAGCACTGGAATCTTTGGCATGCCAATATTTTTGGCCATGAATGTATGTATTTCTGCTAAGATATACATTAGCTCAAGACTAGAGGCCTCTTGTCTCCAAAACAAGTCCTCCACATGCTTATCAACTGATTCTAATAGCCTTGGGTGTCTAGGCATGTGAGCTTGCCCTTCATCAATTCAGTCCTTCAAAGGAGGAGGTGATCACCTCTCCTCCCGCCAATGTGGTTTCCTATGTTAACTAAAATTTTAGCATGAATAGTCAGACATTTTGCATGCAAGTTTTATTCACCTGTACGTCTCATTATTCTCAAAGAACTTGTCTCGTCTCTTGTCTGTTATGTAGCTAGCTGCAGATTTTCCCTTGACAATATACTAGTTACTTTCGCGAAAAAGTACTTGAATTAGTAACGGACTGACTCCTTACTCCATAAAAGCAGTTACCAGGGAAATTAATATATTAGTAATGTTCGGACCTGCCCTCTTAGCAAGGCAAAGTCCACCGAGATTCTTTTGTTCTACCAGCTGTGAAATAATGCGTCTTAAGTGAGGTTTATAATTGAATATTAAAAGGAAGTATTAAAAGGAAGATACAAGCAATTGTAATGCCAGTGTTGGGGAGAGCGGTCAGCCCACCAACCAAGGTCTAGCAAGGTCCAAGCGGTCTCTAAAGTAAAATTGAGTTACTCTTCCTCATTAGCCTGCTGCAGAGGTGGTCCCAATGATCACAAAACTTACCGTTAAGTGTTTGTTGGTGTATTGGTCTGATTTGGTTTCAACCAGTCCTTGGCTAGGAGGCTGGGCATCTCAGCCGGGAAACAGAAAGGGTGACTGATCATGAAACTATAGGGTGGGCTATACGTTTCCATACATAGGAAAAATAATCATTCAACATTCATACTGTTTCTTATTTACAGTATATAATGTGCTCTATCTGATTACCATTGTTTCAAAAAAACATTAATACGTGTTTTCCACGGTTGATGAACTTGCATCAGCACAGTTGAAGTTATGCTTGTAATGGTGTTGGTGACGCGTTCCTTGAGATTATTTATGTCTCGTACCTGATACACCATGGCCTTCAAGTGCCACGGCCTTCAGATACCCTAAGGGTAACTGAAACAGTGAAAAAATATTTTTAAAAAACGGCGTTATACATTTTCCTATGCATGGAAACGTATGGCCCATCCTGTATGTGTGTGTGTGTGTGTGTGTGTGATTAATTAAAAACAGCAGGGTGCCTTTGTTCCAAGTGAAAGGTCTTGTGAATGTGTTATATCTCTGCAATAGATAAGCACTGTAATGTGTGGAAAATGTTCCATTCCTAACAGTAATTTTTGAACGTTATTACAACGAACACTGCTTACTGGGATTCAGATTATTTCCTGTAGCGACCTCCTCGACATGTTTGCAATCCAACAACAGCACGACCAAAATGTGACGAACAACTCAGTGAAACACCAAAACAAACGTGGAGAAACACCCAAACATCTGATAAAATATCACCTTTCTACAGAACTTTTTCATATAAAGCTTGCTTCTCACTCCAGCTCAAACCCCCACTCTACTTTGTATCAAAGCCTTGTCTTCTCTGAGCGTCTGTGAAGCAGTTCCTTGGATTACTGTAACATGTATATCAGTTTATTCTAATGACTTATTCCAAGTGTGCACATGATTCAAGAGTTATGGTAGTTTTAAAGATAGCATTGCAAATCATGCTTCAGTGTTAAAAAGTTTTAATAAAATCACTTGGAAAAGTCGAGCGGGCCAGATTACAAATCTTATATTTTGTGTCCTATTTCAAGTGTACTTTTCTGTGTCATTGAGAACCTTCAAAAACGCATGATAAATGTTCAATATTATTATTATTATTATGGATCATTATCGTTATTATTGACTATTTTTTCTTCATTTCATACACTTGTTTGTCACTCACTGTGCTGAAGCGTTCCACGAGGTCTGGTGTGACTGGGTATCGCAGCTTGGTCTTGCGATATAGTGGTTTCTTCTTAAAATAGTTTACTAGCTCCACCAGGCTCTCAAACTCGGTTGTTGTCCCCAGCACGTAAACACTACCTTCCTTCTGGATCCGACAATGTTTCACCTTACCGTCACCTCTGCGAGATGGAGAAATGCATTTTGATATTAAAAGAGGGAACTAAGCAAATCAACTAGTACAAATCAGCAGAACCTGAAAGTAATTGCGAAGGAGTCTGGCTCTCCCTCTCTCTGTCGGAGGAGGAACGCTCCGTCTCTGGGAATCCGAAGCAGATAATCCTCGGCCTGACCTCTGCTCAAGTTACTGTAGAACCACCTTGCGGACGTAAAACACATGGCAATTTGGAACGCATCCTCAAGTTCATCAAGTTCATATAATGTTAGAAAGTGTAATTAAGTGGAACCTTGGTTAGCATCATTAATCCGTTCCAGAAGGTCTGACTCTAACCGAAACAACATACTCAAAGCAAATAAACATTTCCAATAAGAAATCATGTAAGTCCAATTATTCAGTTCCAGACAGACAAACACAAAACGTTTTTATAGTTTTACAATTATATTTTTTGCATTGGAGCAATTGGAAATGCATCAAAATGCATATAAATGATAAATGATGAATCATTAATCGGCGTTAACCGATAAAAAAAACCTTAACCGAGTTGTTTACTAACCGAGGTTCCACTGTATGTTGGGGCTCTGGAATGGGTTACTTGGATTTATATGATTTCATATGGGAAAAAATGCTTTGGTTTTCGTGTGTTTTGGATTTCATCTGACCTTTCGGAACGGCTTAATAAGAAAAACCAAGGTTCTGCAGCATATTGTGTTTTACTTAAAAACAAATTGATAGTACAGCTGCAACGATCATTTTCTTAGTCGATTAATCTGATGCTTGTTGTCGGGATTAATTGAGTAAACGGTTAGGCCCAAAACCAGGGGTGTCCAAAGTGTGTCTTTTTTTAGGGCCCATGACACATTCTAAAAATATAATTTAACAAGAAGACTAAATCAGCAGTAATTTTACAAGAATAAAGTCAAAATATCATGAGAATAAAGTAATAATCCTAGACGGACCAAATCAATATGCACCGAACACAAACAGTCAGTAGTTTGCATTGCAACATATCAGAAAAGAGGCAAAAATGTTGATCGCTGTTTTCTAAAGTCAAAGCTGATGCGTGTGAATATCTTGTTTTGCCTAAAACACAAATACAATAGCTCTATCTTCATGGATGACTACAGAAATGAAAAAATATTCACATTTGAGAGGCTGAAATCAGAGGATATTTAAATTTTTAAATAAAAAAAACAAAATAGTTGTTGATTAATTGGATAATCAATTAATCATAGATTAATTGTTGCAGCTCTAGTCGATAGTGACCAACCCTTGTTGTAGATGTGGATTGGGATGGGGTACAGGGTCCGTGAGCCGCAGCTCAAAGTCTTGGCAGCGCAGAGGGTTCTCTCTGTAGTGCTGTATCAGGGAATACACGCTGGGAAAGTGGAGGTTTGCCGTCAGGTAGTAATATGTGTTTTGCCCCTCTGAAAAAGAACGAATACGGCAGTGCTGGACTCTCCCACTGCGCCTGAAACATTGTGACAGCAATAAGCTCAACTTTTGAACATATTACAAACCACAGACACAACTGATAAGACAGAAAGATAGTGACAAACAATCATACAACAAAGCGAGCGCAATCAGTATAGATGAAGTGAGCTCTACCAGAAGGAGAGAGTGAAGTCTGTGGCGACCCGATCACTCTGTCGGACCAAGAAGGTGCCATCTCTTCCTCTCATCTCTGTGCAGTAATCATGAATCAGTCGCTCTGCCATCTGCCTGCCCTCCTTTATGTGACCGTGAAACCAAGTTTCTGAACAATGCAGGTCCTGGTACTGCAAAAAACAAAATGTTTAATTAAAAGTGTTGAACGGGCCCTTGCACCCCCGTGCAACAAACATGTGAACACAAAACATGTTTTTATAGTTTTACAATGATAGTTTTACATGCAGTAAACAATATAAATGCATATAAACGATGAATGAAAGAGATAAATGAACATTTAAGGTTACTTTTACCTTCATGGAAGACGTGATTCTTGATGTGAGTGTTCCCAAAGACACAATATAGCAGCGAGACCCCACACGGACACCACCTTCCTGTTTTGCCATAAGTTATTTTGTGAATTCAATAGTGTACCTCACCTCAATAACCCAAAATGGAGCCACAGAAAGTTGCAAGTGCCAGCATTTTGATAAAGACGGTAAAAAAAAAAACGATTGAATTTAACTGAATTCAAGAAACAACTCATGGCAAAACAGGAAGATGGTGTCTGTGTTGTGTCTCGCTGCCACATGTTGTCTCTGGGAACAGTCACGTCTTCACTGAAGGCAAAGGTAACCTTGAATGTTCATTTATCTGTTTCATTCCTCATTAATATGCATTTAGAATTGTTTTATGCATGTAAAACTCTAAAAATGTGTTTTGTGTTTATTTGAGCGTCAACCACTGATGACATCATAGACGAGGTGATGTAGCTAACATCTGGTGATACCAGTGCCATTTTGTTAGCAAGCTAGCTTCTTTGTTAGAAGCTAAGGGTGTTTTGCGATGAAAATACATTAAGAACACAGTGGGACTCAGTGTGTTAATAACACGACAAGACGCGCGCCATATTGTCCACTACCCGTAAAATGTACAAGACAAAATTTTGGCTTTTCAACTTCAACTGAAAAACAAGCTAATCGAGGCAGACTCTATCCGACGTTCCACTGTACTCAGTAATGTTTTGTCCTGGGCTCGGTCTGCTCGGAAAGCGTGGACTGTACGTCAATGTTGCACCTTTTGAAGTTTTTTATTTTCCAAAAAATCATAACAAAACTGAAAGACAAGATACTGCGTCAGGAAGCCATGGAGCTTCGTTTGCTGGAGATGGTGAAGACTTTGACCAATGGAACACCTTTGGAACACCTAATCCTAACTTTAGGAAAACATGTACAAAATACTTGTTTTTGGAGAATCATTGTCAAATTTGAAAAGGGATTTGGTAAGTACTCAAGTTATTGTTTTTGCCAGTGGATACCTCCAAAATAGTTCTTTTGAAGGCATTTTTCTGAAAAAAAAATATAAGCAAACCCAGAAAGAAATCCTTCTTTTTCAGTGTTTTCAAACTCCTATTAGTCAGTCTGTAGCACATAGATATATTCTGACTGTTGGGGTTGATTTAATTTACCTTCCTGAGGTCTTCCTTTTCCTCCTCATACTCCTCTGCGTAGTATAGCATGTCATCAGAGATCACACAGTAGTGGTTGTTCCACCGCTGAAATGGACAAATTCAAAACCATCACAGATACACATTTAGCTAAATTATTAAACAAAGTATGTCTCCATACTAAAGGCCAAATGATGTGAAATATGATCTTAGTTCAGAGTTTTTGGAGTAAAAGTAGTCTGGCCATTTCATTCTTCTTAAAGTACCTGGTTGACAGGGTCCCACATCTCCAAGTCTCCCTGTTTCTGCCAGGTCCTGAAGTCTTTGCTGACAACCCCACCATCGACACTGAGCTTCTTGTGCTGCATATGGACAAATAAAGGCAGCAATGGTATCAACAGATGAAAACAATTATTTCAACAATGCAATGTTTGCTCACACGCACTCACACAAACACACACACAGTACCTTGAGGATGATTTTGCCCTTCAGTTGTGTGGGTGAAGGTAGCTGCTCAGCCATGTGCTCCACTGGCTCAACAAGCAGTTTGTCTCCAAACACGTCCCTGAAGATACGAGCCATCTGACGCTGCTGCTCCAATGGGCAATGCTCTTCTATGGACAGTATTACTGGGAACCTGGTGGGGAGCGCCACAGTTAACAAAACAAAACAGTAGTACTGTTGTTGCTTAAGTTTTGAAGGAAAAAACAAACATCTACCATCTTACGGAACATGATCATTTAGTAAGACCTGGATGGATTAAAACATAAAATGACAACCTTAGGTGTTTCCCAGTTCTTGTTTGTAATTGCTAAACCTGGTATGACTCTAGTCGAGTAGGATTTTTTTCTTCTTATTTGTGCACTCAAAGGTAACTTGATTTGCAAGTCCTTTGGCAGACTGAGCATTTAGTAGAGTAGGAAAGGCTCTTTCCTTTTCTAACTTCTACCGATGGCATCCCAACGTAGACTTTCATCGGAATGTCCGGCAGAAGTGGCAAGTCGTCGTCTGTTCTCGCCGGCTGCGCCATCGCACAATGCTGGCAGCGAGGACGCCGGCCAGTCTTCAGTGTTTGTCCCTCTGTGGTGGGGGGGCAGAAGTCTGGCAACCCTCCGCCGTTCTTCCCTCCACCCAGTCTCGATATTTGGAGACTGTGGAACATTTGGTATTGGTTCCTTGAGGGGGGTACTGTCATGTTCCGCAGAACAGGAATTATTACTTTCTGTTCTGCACCCTTATTTTGTTCCTGCTGGGTATGATGTGCAGTTGCTTGACACTGACTGATGTGGCAGTGTGTCACAGCTGGTGGCAATTAACAATCAGTGGCTTTATTAGTCCATCGGAGTCAATCTGACTTCACTGGTTCATTGGTTTTGTTCAGTTCTCCTCCACGCTGTCACCAAGACTGTATGTCATATTTTACTTATTGTTTTTCTACTTGCCAGTTATATGTCTCACTGAGACCTTTTTTGCTCTTTTTGTTTGCCTTTTGCCTGCACAACTGTGAGTACCTGCACCTGCTCGTGCCAAATAAAGGACTTATTTGCACGTAGCCTCTGTCTCTGCATACCAGGGGTCTAGCATAGGACACCTCCACACAAGATCCTGATATTTTGGGAAAAATTAAACTTAAAACACATGTGCGAGAACAATGCTAAAAACCTTTAGCATATCAGTATGTGGAATCAAATTATGGAACAAATTGAGTAAAGAACTCAAACTATGCACTCAAACTATGGATTAAGGATTAAAAAGTTTGGCTTTTTGCTACTCCGTTGTGGACATGTGGAACTGTGAATTGTACTGTGTGATGTATTCCAGTGTAACTTGTATGCATGTTCAAAATAAATTAAACCACTACCGTTACTAAAGAAGGAGTGATTACAAATGTATTAAATCTTTAGACTCTTTCCGTTAATGAGCAATGAATAAGTTATTTGTGCCACTTACTCAGAAGCCACAAAAGCATGCTGATTGATGGCTTTTACCACATCTTCAAACTTGATTTTGGTCGTCCTGGTCCAGCCGTGATAGATGATTGGTTCTCCTGGTCCTTCCCAGCAATCCACTGCAATCCACAGCAGAAAAAAAACAACATATTCAGAAGAAAAGGTTGAATTTAGTGAGGACAGACAGAGTACATGTACAGTCAAAGTAATAAACACGTACTGACATTCAACACAGCGACATCCCAGGCGCAGGCAGCGCACATACGCCTCCGTGGAAGACTCGCTACGAAGCTGGTCACCTGTCAGGTAACTAAAAAACACAAAAACAAATCTCAGTTTGGTTCATTCAAAATAAGTCAAACAGTGAAATTTGTTGAATGCCAAATACGTCTTGTCAGGTTTTCCAGAGGATTTTATTTCAAGCTAACAGCCCGAGGTTGCTTGTACATCACAGTGAGATTTTTTTGTTATTGTTTTACATGAATTCCTTCAACAACTATTGTAAGAACAGTTCCATCGCAATGTTTGACACCCTAACAAAACAGCAGCTGCAGGATGTCATCCAAGCAGTCCCACCTCATGACATAGTGATCATACTTTTGCATAATAGTACCGAAAACTGTGTGCGTGTGAACGAAAGAGACACTGTTTGGTTCCTCATCAAAAGCCACGTGAGACAGGGCTGTGTTGCCACCCTCAAACTTTGTAACTGCGTCACAGACCACCTCATGGCCAGGGCGTGTGAAGAAGTCCCAGGTTTATCGCTAGGTTCACACACATTAGCTGAGCTTGAATATGCTGATGACTCCACACCATTCAGTGAGACACCCAATTTTCAACAGTGCACTGAGCTATTAGACTGAATCTAAAAGTGTAACAATAATAATATCTAAAACAACCGAGGCAAGATAAACCTTTTTAAGGTGAGATATAAAAGCTAAACACAAAAGTATTTAAGAATGTTAGCAAACACATGGGACTCCAAGTCAAGCACAAAGCTGTGAGCATTTTTATCTCTGAACAGGACAGTTCAAAACAATGTATTTGAACTTACCAGAAGGAAAAAACCTGGGTGACAGGCTGCACTTACTGTGTAAGGCAGTTGGATTTGCAAGTACAGTACAGGTATGAAACCTCGCAGTATGTAATCCTGTTTAATAGAGATGTCATACTTACGTGTTGTGTGATGAATTGATCCAGTAATGAGACAAAGGGTTGTTCATGTCTTGGTTGTTTACGTCTGACAACTTATCATCCCACAGAGAGTTCTCCTTGGAAAACAGGAAGCTGAGGAACTAGGGACGGTATGGTTAAGAGGCACAGAGAAAGTTCATCAATTCTATTCTGCGCTACATTTCCGAGATTAAAAATATCTTTTTGGACATGAAAACATCTGTCCATACCTCACTGACGGTGAACTCGGGGTCATTGGTTTTTCTCATGGTGTCATCAATGAAAGTGGTCATCAACTCTTTAACCTGATTGAGATCGCTTGCCCATGGCTCCTTGAGGACAGAAAGTAGCAAAGAAAATTCAACTACAGGAGGTCCTTCATGTCTACTCTAATAATGTTAAAAAAAGAAAGTCATAAACAGGTTTCATATGCTGTAATTATGAAAATATTCCATTTATTAACATTGAATCCTGTATCGCGGAACTTAATTTATCGAGGCCGGGTCTGGAAACAATTAAACACTATAAACGAGGGACGACTGTACATATAAATGACCAATTAAAGGGATAAATGAACCAAAGACAATGTGGCAGCGAGACACCACACGGACACCACCTTCCTGTTTTACCATGAGTTATTTGAATTCCATTGTGTTTCTTCCGGTTGCCATTTTGCTAGCAAGTTAGCTTCTTTATTAGAAGCTAGGGAGGTTTTATGATAAAAATACATTAAGACAGTTGGATTCACGCAGTGTGTTTATAATACGACAGGACATGCATACAATGTGCTAAATTTTAACTGAAAAACACTAACCAGGGCGGATGCTAACCAAGGTTCCACTGTATTGTTAACAGTCCCAACACAACTTAAAAAAAAGAATTAAAAAAAAGAGCATCAGGGTTAATGTGGTATACCTTCTGCTGGTAGATGAGAAATCGTTGAAAGTCATGCAGCAGAACTACCGAAGCGTCAGGCTTGTCTGTATTACTGAACAAGAGCAAAGAGTTCACACAAAAGAAAACGCAGTACACAATATCAGTGAGGCAGAACTTTAGACTCTCGAGATGCAGTCTCACGAGTGAAAGATGAAAAAGAAAAGCAGCTCACCCTAAAATAAACGAACAATCCTTTTTGAATTCTTCAAGAATCTAAGCGAAGAGGAATGAAACGACAACATTGCAGAATCATATGAAGCAAACAACAGATCCATTAAGTCTTCCGAAACTCCTGCTTACCTCATTTTGATCAAACATTATAAGGTTGTACAATTTATGAAACTGCTCAAAGTCCAAACGATCATGTTTTGCTCCCACTTCCTGTGAAAGAACAGAAATAAAGTTGGAACACATTTTTATGGAAAAAGAAACTTTATTTTTGTTCTCTTACTGTACAGTGACCTTAATGGCATACCGTTACACCCCTATTTAATATATTAAATATTCATTATTAAATATTCATTATAATATATTAATAAATCGTGCTGTTTTGTGGTTGACTATGGGGTATTATTAGCTTTTAAAAATGCATATTTAAGCAAATTTTATATATTTTTTGCCTGAATGAAGCATTTTCACGCGTAAACATGGCTTAATGAAGTAAAATACAAATATAAGCTTCTCAGAAGATGCATTCAAAGACTTTGCGATGATATGTAGTATTCCACACTGGCCACTAGGTGTCAGTAATGTTACTGTAATCTTGAGCGAGACACACAAGCGCCAGACTTGATCGCCGGGACAACAGGCTTTTGTTGCAGGGTTGAATGATCACACAACAGGCACAATAATCCCTAAAACGGGCTACTGTTGCAGCTGGAAGAGCTAAAACTCAACTCTGAACCACCGACGTCACTTCCTGTCTGCCTGCGCCACTCAGCTCCCCAGTTTTGACCTGAACTTGCTGACACCCTCAAGCTGAACTCGGACAGGCGAGAGGTAAAGATTCTTTGAAATGACCGAGTGCTGACAGCTGCTAGCAAACCTGTAACGTTTTATTTAAAAATGTCAGCCAAAAAAAAAAAAGCAAATACATTTTTATCGTGTTAATAAATGTCTGAGAGCCAGATGCTGTCTCCAAAACAGCCACATCTGCCCCAAGCCATAGGTTCCCTACCCCGATCTAGATAAATATCGTCGATCACATCACCGTGACAACAAGGAAAATCGCGGATACAACCCACAAAGAAAGAACGACTCAGTTGGAAAATTCAATTCAATAACATTTGACATGACTACCGTGTTGCAAGGGCCTGCTCAACAACAAGTACGGGAATTAGGAAGCCACGCCTCAACAGTCAACGACACTCACAGTCCCACACGACAGACGGCATGCAGGACAGAAGTGGAAACCTTTAGCTACAAAGACCACAAACGACTGGATTGGAAAATGGTACAGATATGGATAACAACATGGGAAAAAGGATTTTTTTAAAACAAAAAACTTCTTTTATTATATGGAAGAATAAATAGTGCATGTTGAATACAGGAAGTGAACAAACTCATTAGCAATTGAGCAAAAGAGGGGGTTAAATAAGCTCTGCTTCTTCCTACTCTCTTCACTCTCTTTTCGGACATGTGGAATTGTGAACTGTAACATGAAGCATTTCAATGTAACCTGTGTGCATGTTCCAAATAAATTAAACCATAGACCATTTACAGCAACAAATGAGCACATGCTTATTTATGTCTTATTTTCTGTTATTATGTCAACGATAACGAGTAATAAGAATGTAAAGGTGACTATGGAGTTTTATTTTATGTCTAGAGGGCTCTAATTTAAAAAAAAAACATACAGTCATACCTGTCTATAGCGGCCGCTGAAGGGAAACGGCAAAAGTGGCCGCTATAGGCAGGTGGCCACTATAGACAGGTTGGCGGCCATTTTGAATTTGTGCGCGCACATATTAAGATGTCTGTGATTAGAAGCCGTGCTAGTATTGTCTTTTGTTATGTTTGTTTTTAATATTTTGTTTTTGAATTTTGATTTGGTTGGCTGATCTTAAACTTTTTTGAAGAAAATGTTAGTTTTAATTTTAAAAAGTTTTAATATAATCTTTACATTTGAAACATTATTACATGTTTCTTGTTTCAAATGTGAGTTTATTATTATTTTTGAATGGGTGTGTGCGTGAACGATAGAGTGCGGAGGAGGTGCGAAGATCGTCGTAAACTAACAATACCATCGCTCCTTTCGTATTGAATGGGCTTCTGATCCTGATTAGTCGGCAAGTGATATTTTAGATGTTTTATTCAGGTGTTTTGCCCATTTTAGAATCTATTCACGTTGGCATTGCAAAGTGGGAAGATTCTCCGTTTTGGCCGTCATTGAATCTTTTCAGGGCGACATTGCAAAGTAAGAAGACGGCTTTTTTTATGTGGAACAACTGACATTTTGTGTGGATCTTGTAAATGATTGTGACTGAGCTACGACTCCGTAATTAAAGTCTACACACGACGGCTTCATTGCTTAAAAAACAAAACTTTTTCGTGCATGAAGCTTCTGCTTGAGTCGGTATTTTGGCCGCTATATGCAGTCAGATATTGACCAAGGGATACAAAATGGGTGGCCGCTGGCCGTGTTAGACAGGTGACCGCTATACACAGGGTCTACAACACGCACATTTTCTGCGGGGGATGTTTCAGTGGCCGCTGTAGGCAGGTGACCGTTATAGACAGGTGGCCGCTAAGAAATGTTTGACTGTATTTAGAAGATCATAAACTGGTTTTCTGTGCCTTAACTACAAAAAATATTTATTTATAATTAAAAGAAAAGAAAAAGAAACTTTTTGACCAAAAATTAGCAAATTTCTGGTGACGTGAATACCGATCGGTGAATGCTGCTGGTCCATGAATGAAATAGGCGATCAAAGTCAAAAATGGAAGCACACCATGAATTTGTCTTTCAGAGAGCGAGCACTGGGGGGCTTGTAGTTGAGCAATGGGAGAAGTGTCTTCAGCTCCTTCATGGATATGCTGAAAAGATCACATTGAAAGAACATGCATTCGTAAAGGAAACATAGTATGACTGGCTGAGTAACCGATGAGTCCCGTGACAGGACGAGTCAAGAAGCCATGATACCTGTTTGTCTTTGTTTGATTGACAGAATACATCTTCTTCCTCAGCCAGCTTGAACAAAGAAAACCTTACTGGATGAGGCTGTAAACTGTAATTACAGATAATGTATAGTTACGTGTGTGTGTGTGTGTGTTTGTGTGTATGAATACCTCTCAATAACAACTGGCGTAGGAGTGGCCAGTGTCTCCTGAACTAACATCTCAAGTCCAAACAGCCATTTTTGTGCATCCTCCACAGAATCAGCTAGGAAGTAAGCACAATAACGCAACTTAACTACACAAGGCAACCTGTATAGAAATTGCACGTGAATGCTGAAAGACTGAAGCACAACTGACTAACATTCATTTCAATGGGAATTTTTAGGCCCGAAAATGTGGAATTCTGGGAAAGTGCTACGGCAGTTCTATAGTGAGTTTACATCATGCCATGTAGGTTTATATCGTTTGTAATTATAAAAACGACTAAAATGCTAACAGTTAACATGCAGTACATGGAGTTAGCAAGATTGTGCTAACTACTGAAAGTGCCACAACAGTTCTATAGTGATTTTACTCCATGCCATGTAGGTTTATACCTACAAAAATGGCTAAAATGCTAATGTGCTAACAGTGAGTATGCTAGCGCCTAGCAAGCTAGTGCTATGTATCAAAGCGTGGCTGTAGTTCTAGAATTTTATTTTTTTTACATGAAGGAAATGTATGCAATTGAATATAAGGATAATGGCTTACATGCTAGCATGCAGCATATACAGTTAGCAAGATAGTGCTAACTACCGAAAGTTCCATGAAGTTCTATAGTGATTTTATGCCATGTAGCTTTGTACCTACAAAAATGGCTAAAATGATAATGTTCTAACAGTGACTATGCTAGAACCTAGCAAGATAGCGCTAAGTATCAAAAGTGTGGCTGCAGTTCTATAGTTATTACAACCTGCCAAGTGAATATATTAAATATAAGGATAATGGCTAAAGGACTAAAATGCTAGCAGTTAGCATGCGGTATACACTGTTAGCAAGGCAGTGCTAACGACAGAAAGTGCCACGACAGTTCTATAGTGGTTTTAAATTAATGGTTAGTCCCCCCCCCCAAAAAAGCTATGTATGATCTGCTTACTGAATGCTCTAAATTGTGGAGAGGAGTGAATGTGAGTTCCATCCATCCGTTTTCAATGCCGCTTGTCCTCACTAGGGTTGCGGGGGTATGCTGGAGCCTATCCCAGCTGACTTTTGGCGAGAGGCGGGGTACACCCTGGACTGGTCGCCAGCCAATCACAGGTGAATTTGAGTTGAATAGTTATGTGTCTTTGTGTCCCCTGTGGTTCAGCTGGGATAGGCCGGGAGTTCCTTGAACAGCGGTGGAAAATGGACGGGCTTCTCTTTGACATCATTACAGAAGGCGATGCATCTGATGTACGAAGCCGCAAACCGTTCAAGACGTACTCACCTCCCAGACTTAAGGTGTTGAGGACAAACTGTGAGCCATAGAAGATGGTAAAACACGTATTCTCATCATGTTTGTCCTTGCCGTCTTTGAAGCGCTCAAAGTCTTTGGAATTTCGGCCAGGGCGAACTTCTCGGATCTCAAATAGATCCACTGAAACACAGACAAGACATATTTCTAAAGAGTGGTCATTACTATTACGTAATCACTGCTCTTTGCTCAGTTTTCTAAACCACAGCTTTGGAAATACACTCCTGATCAAAATATGAACACAAGTTGTTTGCACTGTTGCATCTCAAGGAGGTTCTAAGTAGATCTTCGAAATACGAAAAGAAGAAATGGGTTGACAATGCCCGCCTGACAACGAGGTATAGTGTCACCCTTTTGGACCATCCTGCGTGTTCCCCTGATCTAAATCCAACTGAGAACATTGAAGAATGGATGGCAAGGGAAGTTTACAAGAAATGGACATCAGTTCCAGACAGCAGATGTCCTCCGTGAAGCCATCTTCACCACCTGGAGCAACATTCCCACTAGCCTCCTGGAAACACTGGCATCAAGCACGCCAAAAACTATTTTTCAGCTGATTAGCAAGAATGGTGCAGTCCTCTGAGCAAATCCTCTGTGCATTATTTCCCGTCATAGCGACAGCGTTACGTATTGTTGTCACCTCTAACATCCAACCACAGATGACTTGTTCATGCTAAAGTGGAGCAGCAGTGTTTTGGGGCTATTTTTGGCCCCTGGTGGAAAAAGGTCTGACACCCCCGAGATAGAGTGCATGCCTTGAAAAATGCAGTATTACATTTTCAGGACAAATACTCACAGACACCATCGGTCTTGTCTGCCGTGCGTGTCCAGGCCACCTGCCGTGTCTCCATAATGACCTGCACAGTGAGCCTCTCCGCCTTCTGCCTGAAGACCGTCATGACCATGCCCATCTCCATTTCCCGTTTGATCATGCTCTTCCTGTACTCCGTCATCTCTCCCTGCTGCCCCCAGTGCGCCATCTCTGCAGCTTGGTGGGACAACAAGGGACACCGACGTCAATTTCAAATGTCATCGTGTAAGTGTGATGCGTGCTATGTACGGTACGCTGTCCTTCAAATCATCCAACGCATGCAACACGCGGGAATCTGCATTCCGCTGCATGGAAGAAATAAAACCACGTCTGCTGTCGTCATAAAGTTCACCGCCAGGAAATACAAAGTAAGCTGAAAGGAACATGAATGAGCATCGGACAAAGTCGATATGGACAAGAAAGCATGCGACTTAAGGAAGCAGGGAAAAGTTCAACATACTCGGACGAGACCAATTTAGCAAAATACTGCATACAAGTTAATCGGGGGACCAGAAGAAGCCAACACACTTGCTGAAGACATCAAGAAACTGGACAAATATTAAATATCATATAGCTCAGGTCGGTCCCGTCTATGTGGGCCAAGTTATCAAGTCCTGGTGCTCTGTCTTTTTGCTATTACTAAAGTGCTCACATCAGTCTGTTTATGTTGACGTGTTCTAGTGGTAACTTCATCATTATCACTAAGCAGCGTCAAACCACAACAGCAACATAACATAATATTGTCTAGCTAGTTCAGGGGTGTCCAAACTGAGGCCCGGGGGCCATTTGCGGCCTATGGCTGGTCTGTGATCGGCCCTCGGCACATTTTAAAAACACAATTAAACGAGTAATCTAACAACAAAACAGAAAAAAGAGCAGTGATTTGATCAGATATTGAATAAAACCATAATTTTAAGAGTAATAACTTGTTTTACGAGCTTACGGTGGTAATGCTATGAGAAAAACATGTCATTTTTGAAGCATAAAGTTGAAATATTGAACAAAGTTGGATAATACAGGGGTGTCCAGACTTTTTCCAGGGAGGGCCACATAGTGAAAAATAAAAGGATGCAACTTTGACGCATATTTTGTAAAGCAACACGGGTAGATATGCAAAGAGGTTATATACAGTACAGGCCAAAAGTTTGGACACACACAATACAACTCCATAGTCCCCACTCCATTAATAAGGCAAGGAATTCCACTAAATAACCCTGACAAGGCACACCTGTGAAGTGAAAACCATTTCAGGTGACTACCTCATGAAGGTAACTGGCAGAACACCAATTGTTTGCAGCGCTATCAAAAAAATCTATAAGACATAAAATATATGTCTAAAATATAAGACACTTTTTTGTTCAGTACATAATTCCACATGTGTTCATTCATACTTTCGAGAATCTACAATGTAAATAGTCATGAAAATAAAGAAAACAAATTGAATGAGAAGGTGTGTCTAAACTTTTGGCCTGTAGTGTATATTTCAAGAAAAAACTGCATTTCGGCTTTGTGATAATGGTGAAATCCTACTAAAAACGACATTATTTTTACTCATAATATTATGAGTTTATTCTCATAAAATTGCAACCTTTTTTCTCATTCCATTCCATTTTTATCTCAATATTTCAACTTTATTCTTGAGAAATTACAGCTGTTCTTTCAATTTCTGCTCTTGCTTTTTTTTTTTTTTTTTTAGAATATACAAACATTTCAACGTTCTTCTTGTAAATTTTCCTCTCGTAATATTATGACTTTATTCCCATAATATTATAACTTTTCCCAAACCTAATTTTTGTTTGTTTCTCCCAATATGACGATTAAAATGATTTTGTTTTTAATATTTCAACTTCTAAGATGACATTATAGTTCCTCAAAATATTACTTTATTCTCCTAAAATTACAACTTTTTTTCTCTTCAGTTTGAAACATTTTTCTCTTAATGTTTAGACTTTATTCTTTTATAAATTACTGCAGGTTTTTGTTAATTTTTTTTTTCTTGTTATATTTTTAGAATGTTCCATGGGCCAATAAAAAAATTGTCACAAGCCGCAAAAGGCTTGGACACCCCTTTTGTAATATTATAAACAAAACAAAAACTAAATTTGCTATATTTGGAAAAGTAAATTGGAAAAAAATTATGTAAAAATACAATGGGGGGTGGGGGGCAGTCACAGTGTTCCAAAAAAATAAAAATCTGAGAAGAATTTTGAAAAGCAGCAAAAATGGGGGCTAAAAAAGCTAAGGAGAAAACGTTAATACATGTGATAACACACTTTGTCACCTATAACACAAAGCTAAGAAGCAGGCTGAGATGCAGTAAAAATCTAAAAAAAAAAAAGAGCAAAGAGTGAAGTTGATACTAATAATAGGCTTTTCACCTATATCTATATCTATATCTATATCTATATATCTATATCTACATCTAACACAAAGCTGAGATGCATTTTTTTACACTGAAATATATAAAACCTCTTCATTTTTCACTTTGCGGCCTTCGAGTGAAAAAGTTTGGACACCCCTGCAACCGATTTTTAAGTGTGTTTAACAAAGTGTTTAACAAAGACGTCAATAAAAGTGTAACTTTTCATCCCTCCAACTTTCTTCTGGGCTAGTCATCAACACCCGCAGGGCTAACTTTGTCATCTCGTGACGCTTGTATGGATCTGATACTGCTGATGGTATTGACATTTGGATCGATCGTCCCACCCCGAGAACAGCATTTCCATGTCGTTATGCCAGTGACGTCACAGGGCGATTGCACAATGCGTCGGCTTAATAAAATAAAGATTCTCGACCGGCATGTTTTTGGATTGTGTAACTGTGTCAAGTCAACATGTTTGCCGTGGCTAGAAAGTTAGAAAGGAACATGCAGTGCAAGAGCTTTTTTAAATTATCTGTAGTAAAGCGATTCCCCTCGCTGCATCCTGCATGACACTCTCCAACTCTCTGACCAAAACGAGATTGAAGCGAAACGCTTACCTTGTACGCTGAGCAGATCCTATAAATGATGATTATTTTTGTCTTTATTTAGTCATTGTGTTAAATCAAGCGCAGGAGGATGCAGAGTGTTGTTAGTTCCTCTATCTGGGTGGACAAGGAAGTAAAGTCAACTTGCATTATAAGCATACGCCTGCAAGTTTCAATAAAAAAAAGTCCGGAAGCAAGGATATCTATGCAAAATAAGTAACACAAGAGACTCTGGAACACTGTTATATTTTGTCCTATGGCACGTATTGCTTTTAATGAGTTTACAGTGTTAAATCATTCAAATACATGATATTGAACAATTAGCTTGCAAATCATTACAATAGTTGCAGCAAACAGAAATTGAGAATTAAAAAAAAACTACAACCCAATAATACTTGAAATGTCCTAAAATGGAACCTATACAGGTTTGTGCTTGACTTCAAATGGAATACTTTCGTCAGTACACTTTAATAAGTACAAGTATACTGTATACACTGTGTTCTTAGTCCCCTATGCCAATTTTGACAGTGTCGCGCTGTTCCAAAACCGTTACACTTACCGGAAATGACGATTGCAATATTTACCCATTTCTTCTTCTTCGGTTCGGAGCCGCTTCAAGTTAGTCCCTCCTCTTCCACTACATAGCCAAGATTGCGACGATTGAGGGCAGTTTAGTTTCTCATTTTTTTAAGTATACGTAATTACAAAATACTGTGCTGTAGTTCGTTAATCATATCATTTGTATCCATAAACATTACAGATAAGTATTTGTGAAAAGTGAGAAAGGACGACTTTGTTTTTAAAAATCAAGAATTTACCCATAAAAATTATATATAAATTATACATATATATATATATATATATATATATATATATATATATATATATATATATATATATATATATATATATATATATATATATATTATATATATACAGTATATATATATATATATATATATATATATATAATTATTTTCTTTTCTTAGTCCACAAAATAATATCACTTTTAGAAAATTCAAGCGAGTTTGGAATTCAGTAGTGTGCACATCATCCTACTCTACTGATGGTGCATCCTTTAGTTCCAGCAGGGGTGTCCAAAGTGCAGCCCAGGGGACGCTTGCTACCCATGGCTAGTTTTTTATTGGCCTGCAGCACATTGTAGAAATGAAATGAAACCCCCACACTTTTATTAGCCTTTTGGTAATATATGTATACTGTATCTATATGTATATATACATGCATGTTAGGTTAATTGGAGACTATAAATTGCCCATAGGTATGAATGTGAGTGTGAATGATTGTCTATATGTGCCCTGTGATTGGCTGGCAACCAGTCCAGGGTGTACCCCGCCTGTCACCCGAAGTCAGCTGAGAAGTCCCCCGCGACCCTAATGACGAGAAGCAGTATAGAAAATGAATGGATGGATGGATGGTTTTGTGGTTGACTACGGCCTATTATCAGTCAAAACATATATGCATATTTAAGCATGCAAATGTTACTTTTTTTGGCCTAAATTAAGCATTTTCAAGAATAAAAGTGTCTAAACTAAAATGCGAATATACTGTTTTATATATATTCATTCAGAAGATGCATTCCAAGACGATATGTAGCATTCTACACTGGTCAGTGGGTGTCAGTAATGTTACATTGATGAGACAATAAGCCACCGTAGGGAGCATCAAGAACAACAAGGAACTCTCCCAATGCTAACGTGCGAGTCTATATTATGTCTTATTTTCTACTACAGTGGTCTCTTGCCACATCGTGGTTTGAATTTCGTGGCTTCACTCTATCACCGCTGTTAAAAAATATATGAATTCGTAAATCATGCTAAATCATGCTGTTTTGTGGTTGAATTGAGACATACTGTATATGCGCCAGACATGATCGCTGGGACAACAGGCTTTTATTGCAGGTTTCAATTTTCTAACAACACGCACAACAATCCCTAATAAAGACACGGGCTACTGTTGTGGCCGTAACCCGACGCCAAGCTAAAGCTCAACTCTGAACCCCAGATGTCATTTCCTTTGTAACATTTTCTACCCTTTTGAAGTTGCTGAGGGAGTCATGCTGAAATGTCCAACACCTTTCACAGTTGACTGATGTAAAAACTCAAAACACTCATCAAAAAAAAAAAAATACCTGACCCTTTTATTTTTGTTCTCATTTTTCATGGGCTGAACTCAAAGATGTAAAAGTTTTTCCATGTGCACAAAGGGCATATTTCTCTCAAATATTGCTAACAGATGTGTTGAAATCTGCGTTAGTGAGCACCAAAAGGAGCCATCCACCTCCCAGGTGCGGCATAGCAAGATGCTGACGAGACAGCGTGACTATTGAACACGTGTGCCTTTGGCTGGCCACAATAAAAGGCTACTCCACAAAAGAGTTGAGCTGATGAAAAATGGGAACAAAAACAAAAGTGTAGCGTTTTTGTCTGTGCTTTGGTGTCGGTTTTGTGTAAATACATACTGTACAATTGACTTAACTTTGCATCGACTGGAGCAGAAGTCAAGTGCCAGCTGAACAAAGATGACAGAGGAAGGACTCACTTTGACTTCTCATATTGAGTCTGTTTCATATTTGTGTCAGCAGCAGGTGAGGTGGTGTGGAGACGGTTTTTGCTGACCCTCACTGCTCCTGGTCGTCCTCCGCCTCCCTCAGACCTTGACTGTGCAGAGTCTTCCCTGCCATCTCCATCATGGCCTGGACCTCTGGATCCATATCCAAGACACTCCTTTTACCCTCACCTTCCTCACCCTGGAAGAGCATCCATCAAATTCCATTGATATTATTTTCCAGGTTGTAATGGACTGGTACACAACTGGCAACATCACAAAGTAACGTGGTGTAGACAGGAAGTGAAAGTGTATCACTAAGGAATAATACACCCGCTGTTCCGGTTCCTACCTTCTCTTGCTGTCCTACTGCCCATACTTCCATCGAGTCCAACACAAAGTCCTCATCTCCCGAGAGTTGAGGACTGCCAAAGGTTGTACACTTTGGCCGTGCGCGGCTGTGACCGCGTCCGAAATCACTGTCCAACCACAAGCCAAAGTAATTGTGCTGGCCGCCCATACCCTGGAACGACCAGATAAGACAAAAAAGTAAAAAAGTATATAGTTATTATAGCTCAGGGGTGTCCAAGCCTTTTCCAACAAGGACTACATTGTGAAAAATGAAAATGCAATTGAAAAAAAATTAAATAATGCAAATTATCAATCAACATATCAACTTTGGCTTTTGACCATTTTTCCCATTTTTGCTGTTTTTTTCCCCCAAAATATCAAAACTTTGTTACTAGAACAATCTTCATAAATTTTCTTCTCGTAATATTATGACTTTATTCCAATAATATTTTGACTTTATTCCCACAATATTCTAACATTTTCCCCCAACCAAATTTTCCAAAAGGTAAAACTTTTTTTGTTTGGATTTTGTTTGGTTTGTTTCTCATAATATTCAGACTTTTAAAAAAGAACATATTTTTTCTTTGATATTTCAATTAATTGCTACTAAAATTACATTATTCTTTCTCATAATGTTGCAACTTTTTTCTTGTTAGAATACGACTTTTCCCCTTTAATATTTTGACTTTATTTTCCTAAAGTTATAGCTGTTTTTTCCACGTCTACTGTAGTTTTTTGTTTTAACTTTACAACTATGTCAACTTACTTCTTGTAAAATGTCTTCTCGTAATTGCGACTTTATTCCCAGAATATTTTGACTTTAATCTCGTAACATTAGAGCTTTTTCCGCAACCAAATTTTCCAAAAATTACAACTTTGTTGTTTTTTTGTTTCTCATTATATTAAGGCTTTCTTTGCTATTTCAGCTTTATGCTACTAAAATGATTAGAGATGTCCAATATTGGCTTTTTTGCCGATAACCGATGCCAATATTGTCCAACTCTCAATTTCCGATTCCGATATCAACCGATACTGATATGTGTAACATCACATATTTCTTGTCGTGGAAGAACTGGACTGGACTTACAGTATTACCTTATTATGTATTATTATTGTTTATTTATTATGTATATTCCACGATAAATTTGACGTGATCCGTTCCGTATTTATTAATTTATTTATTCTTATTCTATTTTCTCATTTTTCTTATCTCTCATGTCTTGCCTTGGTTGTGATTAAGTTTGTGATTAAGTTCATTATAACATTTTTGCAGACATCCCGGAAATGTGAATTTCTCTTGGAGAGTGATAAAGAATCTATCTATGTACAGTATGTACGTACGTGGTCAAGCAGCTCTGTTTGTTTATTCAAGCACATTTTGACGTGCTATGACGTGCGACGTCCAGCAACGGTGTGATTCCCTGTCTACCCACTGATATCAAGGCGGCAGCACCGGGGCTAAGATAAAAGTCATGCGGCTTGAAAAGAAGTGGGGATTCAAGCCTTTGGTACCTTCCATTATCATGGGAAACATGAATTTTCTATGAAGCAAGATTGACGAGTTGGCAAGAACATTAAGACCTACAAGGAGTGCAGCTTATTTGTGCTTCACTGAATGGCTAACAGCTAGCATCCTTGAGGCTAACTCGAGGAGCTAGCCGACTTCAGTACAGTCAAAGCGGCCAGGGACACAAGCGCCTGTGGAAAGCGCAAAGGAGGTGAGCTTTAGAACAAACTGTGGTGTCATCCTGGCCATGTGTACATTAAAATGTCCATCTATACAGCATTATTTTAATGTCGGTTGTCATGATTGGGAAAAAACCCGATAACTGATGTCTACCAATATCACATTTTTATGTAATATCGGGCCACCAGTAATATCGGACAACCCTAAAAATGATGTTATTTTTCCTCATGCTACAACATTATTCTCGTAAAATTAGAACTTTTTTCTCTTAATACTGTGACTTTATTCTTGTAAAATTACTGCCATTTTTTGCTGTTGTGTTTTTTTTCCGTTTTCTTATTAAATTATATTTTTAGAATGTGCCGTGGGCCAATGAACAAACAGCCGCGCGCAGCAAATGGCCCCCGGGCCGCACTTTGAACACCCATGGGCTAAGAGAAATGACACACATGCATTATAGTTAAATGGGAACACCGTGCTGGTTTGTGCTTGCCTAACATGAGATGAGGAGTAAGGAGAAGCAGACGCGGTTGGCTTGTGTGTTTCTCTATGATGTGGTGCTATACTCTTATTACGTTATGTCATGTCTGGTCTTGTCTCACCAGTCCGTTGGGCATGGTCTGCTGATTCTGGTTGAGGTACATGAAGTGTTGGTTGTAACCTGTCCATGTATGAACTCTCATTGTGGGAAACACAGAGAACAGGAAGCATCTGGAGTCGCCTGCACGCAAGTACACACAATAGACATGAAATACAAATGAGGCCGAGAGACTGACCAACATATTCAAATAAATACAGTATTGACATTTCCTTACTATGTCACATCTAGACGTCTTTTTTTTAACTTCCAAAAGTGATCCAGTATTTTACCGAGGTGTGTTCACCTTCTATAACCACTGGACATACCAACTTTGGCTTTCTTCATACCAGTCATGCCATGCAGAATCTTTCTCACCCTGGAACTGAGGTCTGACTTCCCAGCTGAGGGAGGCAAATCCCCCAAAAACGTGTCCCCTTGTGTCTTTGATGAGCAGCAAAGTGGGCCCGCACTGCGTCAGGCCTGCCACCATCCTTGTGAAGCTCTCGCCGTGCAGCAGCGTGGAAAACACCAGCCTCCAAGGCGCCCTGTGTCCGTCAGGCAGCTGGAAAGATCAAAACATCTGCATGGTGATTATTTGACCACCACCACCTGCTGAATCTGCATTACTTAAACCAGGGGTGTCCAAAGTATGCCCCAGAGGCCATTTGTGTCTTACAGCTGTTTATTGCCCCACAGAATATGATGTATTACCTAATATTATGAGGAAAAATAATGTAAATTTAGTAGTATAAAGTTGAAATTTGAAAGACAAAAAACTTTATTTTTTTTAGTCCTACTATTATGAGAAACAAACGAAACGTAGAGTTGTAATTTTTTTTAAATTATATTGCGAAAAAAGTTATGTTATGACAATAAAGTCAAAATATGGCAATAAAGTCATAATTAGGAGAAGAAAATTTAAAAGCAGAAAGTTGAACTATTTGGAAAAAAACAACATCAACAGTAGCAGTAATGGAGAAAACTACTGTAATTTTATGAGAATAAAGTCAAAATATTAAGAGAAAAAAGTCGTATTCCAAAAAGAAGACTATTTTAAGAGTACGGTATTTATAAATCTATTTTTTAAACCACTATTGCTAACTCATGCTCGCCGGTGGTGGGGTTTTTTTTCGGTTTAAAAAAATATATATTTTCTGGACTATAAGTCACACTTTTTTTCATAGTTTGGCTGGTCCTGCCACTTAGAGTCAGGTGTGACTTACAGTATATATCCAAAAATACATCTCTTAAGTTATAGTAGGGTTGTGTTTGGTTATTTGGCGTCACCTAGTGGCCACAATAATTCATTGAGTTGCACTTGGGACGTTGTTAGGCACACAAATGGAATGATACAGCGCATACCAGATGCTTTTTGTTACGGAATACTTTCTAATCAGCCTTGGAGACTGTGTCTGTAAGTAATGTGCAACTATAATGACATGATAGCTGTGTGGACTGAGATATGTACTACGTTAGACAGCAGAGTTGTTTCATTAAGACACTAATTAGGTCTGGCTTGGAGACTGTAGCTGCTGCGTCAGCCACTAATTAACTAAATATACATGTATGATTTTCAGTCTATTTCATACATTTGTGAATACAAAAGTCAAGTTCAAATGCGGCTGTTTGATACCCTTCTACACACTGGGATGCGTCCAGGCGTCATGTTATGTCCAACATTCTTACATTTATTAAAAAAACACTTTTGGATAGTACCGTGTGTACAAGTACTTGTTGCACTAGCATGGTATGCAAATGAGTGCTTTCGGGCGCTTTTGCAGCCGCGTGTAAATCTGACATGGGGCTCCTCAGAAACGCAATGACACAAAATCTCTCGTTTTCATGTCCAGTATTGTCAGATCCAGGGATGGTGTTACATCACTCACCTGTGGTGCCAGAAACATGAGCGTGGGGATGTCTAGCAGACACTTGAGCTCTTTCCAGGGCGCGTCTTTACAAGGAGGTAGCAGGTTGTTGTGTGTCGACTGTGCACTTAGTGACACGTTCAGCCCTTCAGCTACCAGCATCAGCAGGTACGAAGATACCTGGGGTACTCTGAAGATCCAATCTTCCAAACAGGCAACATCACAGCCTCCTTGGTCTTTGGAGATAGGGACAGAACATTTCACATTTTCAGAATATTGTATCACTAAGTACAATAATCCCTTGTTTATTGCGGTTAATTGGTTCCGAGATAAGTGAATTTCTGCGCAGTAGGATTCCTTATTTATAAATGGGTGAATTTCATAGTTAAAGCAAAGAACACCTGTTTACAACCTTTTAAATACGCTTTAGCATTATTAGAGCCCTCTAGACGTGAAATAACACCCCTATAGTCACCTTTACATTTCTATTGTCCAATATAGTAAACATAATAAGACAATTAAGACTTGTGCTCGTGTGTGTTGTTGTAAAGGTGTTCCGGAGGGTGGCAGACAGGAAGTGACATCGGGGGTTCAGAGTCGAGTTTCAGCTTGGCGTGGGTTACAGCCGCAACAGTCACCCGTGTTAGGGATTATTGTGCCTGTTGTGACATCATTTCAACCTGCAATAAAAGCCTTTTGTTTTGGTACTTGTGTGTCTAACCCAATAATACAGTAACATTACTGACACCTACTGACCAATTAGATTACTACATATCATCACAAAGTCTTTGAATGTGTCTTCTAAAGTCCTTATACTGTATTTGTATTTTACATTTTTATGCTTAATTTAGGCATAATATATGTGACATTTGCATAAATATCCTTTTTTTTGCCATATTCAACCATGAAACAACATCCATCCATCCATTTTCTGTACCGCTTGCCCTCACTAGAGTTGTGCGTATGCTGGAGCCTATCCCAGCTGTCGTCCGGCGAGAGGCAGGGTACACCCTGGACTGGTCACCAGCCAATCACAGCCACGAAACAGTTATGAATTCAAATATTTTTGAAAAACCATGATAAGAGCGAAGCCACAAAATTGGAAGCACAAGGTGGCAAGGGGTTACTGTAGCAATATACAGCAGCACAAACACTTGTTTACCTGCGGGTTTGAGTTCTGAACACATGTTCTCTGCCAAAAGTTGGACACCCAGAGATGCATCACCCATATTTTCAGGTTTCCACCCCTGAAGGCATCCTTTATTGACCAGGATCTGAACTACAGCAGAGATGAGGTCCTGTAAGAACTATCAGAGCAAAGACACTTGGCAACAATGGTGGTTTTGACCAGGACAGGTGATGGCTATTGACCCCTTCCTCACCTGCATTACTTGCTGACAGGTGACACTCGTGGAGCATTCTGTGGCGCCCTGCGACATAGCCATGACAAGGGGAGCTCGTTCTTCAGCAGTGCCTTGCAGGGTGTCTGCTAAGAAGACGACCAATTGCTCTCGACTCACTCCAGAAGCCGCAGAGGTGCTGACTTTGCCAGATGCGGTCTGTCCCAGGTTAATACTGCTCATGCACTGGTATAATCTCTTTACCATGGACTTTGGTGCCACCTTGCACATGGAGGACTGAGGGGGGATAAAATGAATCATGAATGTTGAAAAACGAGTTGATATGCCCATAAAAAGTTTCACAATAAAAGTGACTTAGATTAGATTCAGCTCCACAACCCCCACTTTCTCTCTTCAGTTGCCATGATTCACTCGCGACACAATCCAGGTTTAAACCCTAAATACGCTTCATACACTTATTAAACACATTTCAAGTATAAAATGTATAGCTGCACACCACTAATCATAACAATGTTAGATGATCCATGAACACAGAATCAGAGTCACGGTGTTGCCTTTAGCCTGGTCGTCAGGCGAGTAGCGCTAAAGCAGGGGTGTCCAAAGTGCAGCCTGAGGCAGTTTTTTTATTGGCCTGAGGCACGTTCTAAAAATATAATTTAACAAAAACACTACAAAAAAAATCAACAACAACAAAAATGGAAAAAAACAGCAATCATTTTACAAGAATACAGTCGTAATATTAAGAGAAAAAAGTTGTATTCCAACAGGAAAAAAAGTTAAAATTTTACAAGAATAAACTCGTATAAAATAAAAAATAAAAATAATATAAAAAATATATATATATAATTTAATAAATATATATAATTTTAGTAGCACAGAGTTGAAATGTGAAGGAAAAATTACATTATTTGTTAGAAGATGGATTATAAGAAACAAACAAAACATAACGTTGTCATTTTTAGAATATTAGGTTGGGGAAGAAGTTTGAATATTATCGGCATAATGTCAAAACATTATGGGGATAAAGTCTAAAATAATATTATGTGAAAAATATTTACAAGAAGAAAGTTGAAAAAGTTGAAACTTTTTTTTTTAAAGCAGCAGAAATGGGAAAACAAAGCTGTATTTAACAAGGATAAAGTCAAAATATTAAGAGAAAAAAGTTGTATTCTAAAGAGAAAAAAAAGTCGCAATTTTGCAAGAATAAACTCATAATATTATTAAGAAAAATAATGTTGTTTTAGTAGCACAGAGTTGAAATATTAAAGAAAAAATATAATATTATAAAATATATAATTTTTTTAAAAGTTGTATTAAGAGAAACAAACAAAACAAAATAAAGTTGTCGCAATGTTAGTTTGGGGAAAAAGTATTATACACATATTATTATTAGAATAAATGTTATGAAGATTATTCAAGAAGAACATTGAATTTTTGGGGAAATTCCCCCCCAAAAAAGGGGAAAATAGGAGCAAAGAGCGAAACTGACACTAATAACTTTTTCACCTACAGTATACGACAAAGCCGAGATGCATTTAAAAATATATTTATATAACTTCTTAGCATACCTGCATGTATTGCTTTACAAAATATCAAAGTTGCAAAGTTGCATCCTTTCATTTTTCACTATGTGGCCCTCACTGGAAAGAGTAAAGTGAAGGCCACCTCGCTGCAGGTTTTGAGGCTGGATTGACTGTGGAAGTTAGTGCTAACGTTGACTTGATGAAAAAAACATTATCAGTGAAGCATAAAGACATAAACACGTACATGTACGTGTATTGTCACGTATTTATGAATGATTACCGACTTCGGGTGAATGAGACGTGTTTTCTGTGTAAAAAAAACTTATATTTATTATCCATACCTGCAACATATCAAATGTGAGGGTGTTTCCTGCAGGCGCCGCGACGGCTCCTCGCAGCCTGTCAAACACTGCTTCCACCACCGGCCGATCTTCAGGGCGGAAGCGGGAGAGACGCTTCTGCACCAGCACACTCTCAGTGTTGCCCATAGTGCGCTCCTGTCCCGTCAGACCACACGCATTGGAGGCATTACGCGTGGAAACTGTTGAGTAGAAAAATACATTCAATATCTTTTTGAAAGAAAAAACAACTTCTCATAGTATTACGACTTTAGGCTCGTAAAACAACTTTTTTTCTCTTAATATTATGACTTTATTGGAATATTTCATACAATTACTGCTCTTCCACTTTTGTTGTTGTTTTTGTGTTAGCTTTCTTGCTTTCTTGTTATGTTAAAATATGCCGAGAGCCAATAAAAAAAATCAGCAACAGGCTATAAATGACTCCCGAGCTGCACTTTGGACACCTCTGTATTATAACCTTTAAAAAATGACAACTTTATACTTAGTTTTGTTCTTTTCTCAAAACAAAAACACGTCTTTTGTCTTGAATAGTTTATGCTTCTACATTTTTTTTCCCCTCATAATCTTACAACTTTTTTTTTCTTAATACTTTGACTTTATTGTCGTTCCTTTCCCCCCCCCCATTTTTTCTGTTTTGTTTTTTTGGTTTCTTGTATAATTGTAAACAAGTTGCATGTGTTTTACTGTGTATTTTTGTTTTTTGCTCCGACCAGTCCAGAGAGTACCGCACCTCTCGACCGAAGACAGCTGGGATAGGCTCCAGCATAGCCGTGACACTGGTGAGGACAAGCGGTATAGAAAATGAATGGATGGTTTGGGATCATTTCTGTTTAGACATGTTGAGCGTTTTCCTTGTCGGCCACCGTAACTCACTTCACATAAAAATGATCATCGGGCATTTTAGATATTAAATGTCTTCATATTTGACAGAACAATAACACAATTTGTCACAAACATTCGACGGAGACAGTATGACATAGCCCTAGCAGGGTTTTTTTTTTTTTTTTACAACCGCAGATATATGTAAACGTAATTTCGCTTTATGTGGAAGAGATGAAGAGATTTTGTAACTATGCAAACTAACCTTTTAGTCAACATCAGCTGAGACCTTCCAGCTCATTCGAACGATTTGTGGACTTCCTGGTATGGCTGAACGTGACACAAGTGAAGTCCAATCAAATCGGCCAAATGACAATTTGCGTCTTTCTGATTGGTCCATGAGGTCGAGAGGCGGATAAAGCGGCTTTGGCTCCTCATGCGATTGGAAAGAGGGAAACAAAAATCTGTTCTTTTTAAACATTAAATGCATCTACATAAAATTGTATATTATGTATGTAAATATAAAATAAAACAAAATGTCTCTTCATTTAGTGGATTCATTTAATTGCCAGAATTATATCAAAATACAGTAAGATACTTGATTCATTTGCATTATGTGTACACTAGATGCCGCTGTGTTTCAGATGTTAGGGGTGGGCGATTTTGTTTATTTTTGTACAACACAGGGTCAGTCTTGCCGGTACTAATACCGAGACTTTTTACTGGAAATTTTCAAGATCATTGAGTGATTGTGATTTTACCTTTAATTTCCATCCATCCCTGCCGCTAATCCTAACGATTATGCTGGAGCCTATCCCAGCTGACTTCGGGCAGGGTACATATGGACAATTTAGAGTCAACAATTAACAATTTTTGGAATGTGGGAGGAAAACCCAGAACATGCGAACTCTGGAGATTCCCAACAGAGACTCGAACCCAGATCTTCCCGATCTCCTGACTGTGGCCAACATGCTAACCACTAGGCCACCGTGCGGCCCTTCACCGAACCTCTTGATAATTTGTTGATCATAATTACAATCAGATATTAGGGAAATCAAAGAATAATCAAATAAAAAATAATTCTGTTTTTGTGCATTGTGTGTACTTTTTACTCATCATGCTGTTTTGTGGTTGAATATGGTCTGCTACTTAAAAAAATATGCATATTTAAGAAAGGTTATGTATTTGTTCCATAAATGAAGAATTTGCAAGCATAAAAATGGCTAAATGAAGTAAAATACAAATACAGTATAAGGCATTCGGAAGACCTATTCAAAGACTTGATATGTAGTATTCTACGCTTGTCACTAGTTGTCAGTAATGTTACTGTAATGTTGAGTGAGACACACAAGCACCAGACTTTACGGGCGGAATAGGCTTTTATTGCAGGTTTGAATGATCTCACAACAGGCACAATAATCCCTAACACGGGCTCTTGCTGCGGCCAAACTGAAATTAAACTCTGAACCCCTGACGTCACTTCCTGTCCCCTAGCACTGGAACACGTTTCCCAGCAACACACATGGGTCACAAGTCTTATTTATCTATTAAATGACTTATTTTCTGTTATGTTATGTCTACTATATTGGTAATGAGTGTAAAGATAACTATAGGGGTGTTATTTCATGTCTAAAGGGCTCTAACAATGTTAAAAATTCTATTTAGAAGGTTGTCAACAGGTTTTCTATGCTATTACTACCAAAATATTCCCTTTATAAATAAGGAATCTTACTTCGCGGAAATTCACTTATCACGGTCGGGTCTGTAACCTATTAACTGTAATAAACCCTCACCCATCCCCACACTAGAAAATAGGCTGTTTTTTTTCCACAGGAAAGACATCTCATTCACCCTAAGTCTATAATAATTTATAAATATGTGGTAATACGGGTAAAATATCCATACATTATCATTCATTAGTGGTGAATCGCTACACATTTTATACTTTAAATGTGTTTCATAAGTCTGTGAGGAATATTTTGGTCTTCGTGAGTGAACAATGGCAATTGAAGAGAGAAGGGAAGGGTTCTGGATTTCAATCTAATCTAATCATTACAACAGTCACTTTTATTGCAAATGTTGATCCAAAACCGAAGGAGAACAACAACGTCAAGCTAGCAGGAAGGTTTGGAGGGGCATGAGTGAGCCGTGTGTTGAAAATACAGATTTTTATGGGTGAAATATCAATTACTTGCAGTTTTCTGACATTACATAACCATACACAACCACACCACTGAAACATCTCATCACTTAGCCATTTTGGTTTACAGGTGCCATTTTGGGGCGGCATTTGAGCCGTTTCCACTGTGTGTGCGCGTTTAGATTTATCTGTCAAATGTGCCAGGGTATGCTGGATGAAATGAAGCGTGCAAGTTTCACCATCACTCACTATGAAATATGTTTTGTCAAGAATGAAATGTCATTTATTTATTTGACGTATGTACAAGAGGATCGACAATTGACAGAAAAAGAAGTGAGAGCACAACATTACCTCTCCAGCTTGGGAAAGAGAAGTCTGCCTCTCTCCTGAATAGCAATGACTTCCTGTCACCCATAATCTGTCTCGCTATATACGTTGTACTTCAACTGTGAGCAGCTGCTGGTCAGTGTATGTAAATATACTGTAACTGAACCCACAAAACATAAACTATGAATATGCATACACTATATGGCATTGATGGTCTCCATCCCGCAGCTCCTCATGGAGACATACTGTATCGCACTAAAGGTGAAGGGGCTAGGTGACTTCGTAGCATGTTTTGAAGAAATGCTAATAAAGTACAAACGCTACCGAGTAGTCCAATAAGTGTCTTTTGAGTTTGCGTGTGCGCATGCAGTGTCACTCCTGTCCGAATCCCTCAGTCTCCTCGATAGCAAACATGAGCTTCTCTCGCAGCTGCTCCAGGCTTCTGTAAGGCGGCAGATCCAAGCGATTAAAGCTTTGGGGGAAAGAGAGAAGTAAAGATATCATCACACTTGGTGTACATTTTGTACATGAAATATGCTAAAACTAATCCCATGTACAGGAGGTCATGTATCAGTGTTTTCTATCATTTTTTTATTTGTGGCAGCACAGCACGACTACATACGTACAGGAGACGGCATGCTATATATATATATATTTTTTAATATGACATATGGTGGCCGCTTACCATGTGTGACTTCTTGGAAGCCAAGTTTCTTTCCCCACTTTGTCTATGCAGAACTTCTGAGGACCATTACTTCCTGCAAGGAAAAACACAACACTGATACGACTGCCATGTTTTATATCCATGATCTATGATTATGCTTTATACAGTTTGTCCCTTAAGTGTGGGTATAAAAATAAAGAAAAAACATATACATTACTACAAACATTGTGTAATTTAACTAATAATTAATTAATATAAAAATAACATAACTATTAAAAAGTAAAAAGTATAGTGGAACCTAGCTTAGCACGTTTTTTGGATAACAGTGACATTTTACGCTAAAATTTTGCCTCGGTTTGTGTACATTTTCCGGTTAGCGTACAATATGGTGAGCGCCTTGTCGTGTTAATACACTGCATGAGTCCAGCTGTGTTCTTAATGTGTTTTTAATCACAAACCGTGCTGTTAGCAGCTTGCTAATACATGGTAACAGGAAGCAGAAATCAGCTCTGTCGCCTGTCGATGTCATCAGCGGTGGACTCTGTAGTTCTTTGCCAACACAAAACACGTTTTATAGTTTGACATGCATAAAACAATTCTAAATGCATAAAAAGGAGGAATTAAAGGAAAAAAAAATCAATATTTAAGGTTAGTTTTACCTTCCCTGAAGATGTGACTGTTGCCAAAGACACGATGTGGCAGTGAAATCAACACGTACACCACCATCCTGTTATGCCATGAATTTTTTCTTGAATGGTGTTTCTCACCTTCTTTATCAAAATTCTGCCACTTGTGACTTCCTTTGGCTTCATTTTGGCTTATTGTGAAGCCATGGTCAAAAGAAAAGCAGAGACTTGAGGCGAGAGCATGTCTTTGGCAACAATCACGTCTTCATTGAAGGTAAAACTAACCTTAAATGTTCATTTATCCCTTTCATTCATGATTTATATGCATTTTGAATTGTTTTCTGCATGTAAAACTATAAAAACGTGTTTTGTGTTAACATTTTTGGCTTTCCAGAACGAATTAATTGGATTTATGTGAGGCTGTACCGATAAGTTCAGAGAAGCCTCCCACAGGCAGACGACAGGTTCCGGTAACAAATTGAAGAAGACGGATTCTCTTCTCATTGTCCATCTCCTTCACCACCTGGAGGAACACAGGGCAATAAGTGCACGCGTGCATTCATCATGTTACCATATTAATTACGCCTTTTCATTGGTTCCCCTGTGCTCGAGGAACATACCTGCCAGAACCAGTGGATCTGCTTGGTGTTCTTGGTGTAATGTCGGTAGATGGTGTTCTTCTGCCAGTCAGCCAAATCAATCTCCTGCATCCCGCACAGCATCAGCTGACAAATGTAAAGCACATTCACGAGTCAAGTCAAGTCTATACAGTAGGGGTGTCCAAACATTTTTCCAGCAAGGGACATATATGGAAAATTGAAAGGATGCAACTTTGCCACTTTGATATTTTGTGAAGCAGTACATGTAGATATGCTAAGATGTTTTATATAAATGTTTTAAAAAACTGCATCTCAGCTTTGTCATAGAGGTGAAATGTTACAAAAATGACATTTTTGCCCATAATATTAGAGTTTCTTCTTTTATGAGAATGAACGCCCACAAAATTACAACCTTTTTTTTCCCCCATTCGATTACAACTTTTTTCTCTTAATTTTTTCACTTTATTCTTGTAAAATTACAGCTGTTCTTTGCATTTCTGCTGTTTTTTGTTTATTTTCCCACTATTTCAACTTTCGGAATTATGACATTATTCCCCAAATATTTTTGCATAACTTTGCCCAACCTAATTTTTCAAAAATTACAACTTTATAATTTATTTGTTTATGACTTTAAAAAATGTATTTCAACTCCACACGACTAAAATGACATTTTTCCTCCTAAAATTACAAGTTTATTCTCATAAAATTGCGAGTTTTTCCACCTTTTTTCTTTTTTCTAATATTTCTGCTGTTTTTATCCATCTCTGCTGTTGCTTTTATTTTTTTTTATCATTTTACAAATATTTCTTTCACATTGTAAATTTTTTTCTCATAATATTAAAACTTGATTCCATAATAATATAACATTTTCCCCAACCTTATTTTTCAAAAATGAAAACTTCATTCTTTGTTTTGTTTCTCATATTATTATGACTTCAAAAAAATGTCTTTTTTCCCTTTAATATTTAGTAATGGTGATGGTTTAATTTTATATTAAACATGCATACAGGTTACATTACAATGAATCACATAATTATAATTCAGAATTCCACATGTCCAAAAAGGAATAGGAAAAAGCAAAGCTTATTTAATCCTACCCCTTCTCCGTTTCACATGAATTACTAATATATTTGTTTGCTTACTTCCTGTACTCATCATGTACCGTTTACCAATTTAAAAAAAAAACATAAGAAAATGATATGGCAGGATAACCATGTGTTACAATATTTATTTTTTATTTATCAATATTTCAACTACTAAAATGACACGTTTATCTCATAATATTAGGACTTTTCCTCTCTTAATATTTTGACCTTATTCTTGTCAAAGATATTTTCCATTTCCCAAACATAGCAGTGGGCTGTTGATGATCCCCGGGCCCGCAGTTTGGACACCACTGACTTAGAACCTCCTTAAGATCCAACAGTGCAAAATGTAAATTCTTGCTATTTTTTAACTGGTCAAAACTTTTTAATGATGAGTGTATATGTATTGTATGTATACATAGGTACATACGAGTTGACGACATCAACTTGTACGTAGCAAATGAGTTTGAGCAACATCCCCGTCCTTCACCTCCAGCTCCTTCTCGTCAAAGTAGCGTAGCCACTCCAGAGGAACCACCTCGTTGAAGCCATCTAGGAAGGCTTTGGTTTGTTCCTCCACTCCACGTGTGAACCTCCAGTCTGTCAGCAAACTGAAAGGAAGCAAAACAACATGTTTTTCCCCACTTTCTCCACCTTTCATAGAATTCAGTTGGCCTCTTTTTTCACCCCCCCCATCTCAAAGCTGAACTAAAGTGGAAATCGCTTTACCTGATGTACTCCTCCTTGTTCTCCTCGGTGACAAGTATGTTCTCTCCGTCATCCTTCAGCTGGTGGGTGGACACCTTCCCGAGGATCTCCATGTCCTGTGCAAAATACAGCTCCACCCCGCACTCCTCCAAGCTGTTCTCTCTGGACACGTGAAGAAGGACACAATATTACAAATGCTGTCGATGTAAATCCTTCAAACAAGCACGTCTATCTGGAGTATTAGTATTAACATCCCATTGTCACCTGAAAAACTAATTCAAGCACAGGTGTCAAACTCAAGGCCCAGGGGCCAGATTCTGCACATTATATCATTTTAAGCCTGGAAATAATGCACGCCAAAAAGACACTTATTTTATTTTATTGTTTTAATATGTCTCCATTTAATATAATTTAATTAAATTTATAATTAATTATTTCTTATTTTATTATTTAGTATTATTGTGAAAATAATTTGTATACATTTATTTTTTTAAAACTTATTTAAACATATATCATATATAAAAAATATATTTGAAAAAAATACTAAAAATTATTTCTTGCTAAATGTATTTGTCTTCAATTTTGACAGAAAAGTTCCTATTTTCATGTTGCCAAATCCAATTTAAAATTCTTATTTGTTTAATTTAATACTGAATAATTCATATAATAATTTTTATTTATTGTTAAGAAAATTATTATTAGAATTATATATAGAGAGTAAACTGAAATTGGCACTTGGCACCTTGACTTCTTTCAATGTAAGTTTGCTGGTAAAACAATACAAAGTGAAAAATGATAATTAAATGAGCCATAATACCATGAGGCAATTATACATAAATATGGTTTCACCGTTACCGGTGGCCCTCTGAGGGTAACAATAACGGCGATGTGGCCCACGGTGAAAATGCCCCCGACTTAAAGTAACAACAGAAAAAGAGGCGAGACCAAGAACGGCAGCTGGAGTGGAACAACAAGGCAGGCGGAAACTATGCACAAAAACAGGAAGAGAAATAAATACTAAAACTACATGGTAAAGCAAACCAGAGGAGGATGAGGAAAAAAGACAGCACTCTGAAAAAGGACAAAGTTGTGTGGAAGAGGAACAAGCTGGCGTCTTCTCGCCACAGCACTTAACACCACTAATTGTGAGGCCGCCGCCGGTGTGCGCACCATGAAGTAGTACACAGTCGTGTATGGAAAGAACAGCAACAATGCCTGGGCGTATCGATCCAAATATCGATAGTGGTGTTAACAGCAGTTTTTGCTTTTCATGACTTTAGTTTGTGGCAACAATTGTATGCAATAAAAGGGAAAAAACAATTATTTTGTTGATATTGTTACATTGTCCTTTATAGTTGTATTTATATGCAGTGGTATTTACATTTAGCAGGATTTTGGTCAAAAATTAATTTAATTTTTTTCCCCTCTGAAAATAGGTCAGTCTGTTTTCACAGGAAACAGATCTCGGTCATAATTTAATAACTAATTATTAATGAATAAATATATAAAGTAATTAATTAAATTTAATAAATACATTTAATAATAAAATGTACAGTATACGTGTGCCACTGTTACCTGTGTGAAAATTGACATTTTTATCGGCATATCATGATCAAAAATATCATTCCGTTATCCGTTATAAAATTTCAAAAGTAAAAAGAATCAGTATCGGTAATGCTGGCCCTGTATTACTTACTATCAGTAGTATACCAAAATGTGAAGCCCCCATGTTGGAAAGAAATAACACTGTGTAAAAACATGAAAGGAAATGCCAATACTTACTTGACCCACATGATGGAGTTGTAAAACTCAGGGTCTATGGATTCCAAGTCTTTGAGTGTGGGTTTTTTGTCCAGCATTCGCTTGTAGAACGGAAGTGTGAAGCCTGTGTCGATGAACTTCCCGTGGTAAAGAGCCTGCAGGGAGTGGCTGGGTTACTTGACAGTCACCATTTCAAACACTTAAAACCACTACAGCTGGACCTAACAGTATTGACTACAGTCATCCCTCGTTTACGGCAGTTAATTGGTTCCAGACCCGACCGTGATACGTGAATTTCCACAAAGTAGGATTACTTATTTATAAATGGAATATTTTCGTAGTTAGAGCATAGAAAACATGCTTACCCCTTTTTAAATATTTTTTTTAACATTAGTAGAGCTCTCTAGACTTGAAATAACACCCCTATAGTCAATTTTACACTCCTATTACCAAGTATAGTAGAAATAATATGAATAACTCAGTCATATAAGACATAAATAAGACTTATGCTGGTGTGCGTTGCTGTGGCCCGTGTTAGGAATTGTTGTACCTGTTGTGAGATCATTCAAAGCTGGAATAAAAGCCTGTTGTTTCGCCGATCAAGTCTGGTAGTTGAGTGTCTCACCCAACATTACAGGAACATTACTGACACCTAGTGACCAGTGTAGAATACTACAGTGTAGAATACTACATATCATCACAACACCTTTGAATGTGTCTTCTGAATGCCTTATATTTGTATTTTACATAATTTAGCCACTTACTGTATGCATGAAAATATTTCATTTAGGCATACAAAATGTAAAATTTACTAAAGTATACATATTTCTTAACAAATAATAGGCCACATTCAACCACGAAACAGCATGATTTATTAATTGCTATATTTTTGAAAACCCATAATAGAGTGAAGGTGCAAAATTCCCTAGTTCCTCCCACTGCCGACGCCACGTCATATTAATTTTAATTAAGGCACAGAGCACAGAGAGAAACTGTACTATATACCATTAGTCAATTTACTGGACATAGTTCACTCCGTCCAACACCAAACGGGATTTCTGTCCCAACTCACCATAGCGATGAAACGTCCGATGAAGCGAAAGTACATGAGATGGTCAGGGTTAATGGAAGAGGCCGGGTTGATCTGCAGACAGTAGTTGTTCTTGCCAGCATACTCAAACAGACAGTACATAGGGTTCAAAACCTCGTGGGACAGCAGGAAGAACCACTCCCTGAAGAGCAACAGCACAAAGGGCATTTGAGAGTGATGCTTTTACTTTCACAAACATGGTGGACTTTAGCTGGCCTCTGGAGGAGCTGAAGGTGCAAGTTTCTTTAAGGGGCCCCCATCCTACTCATTTCTGGACCCCGGTAAGTTTCTTTTAATAAAATACTCCATAAATGTCAAGTTGTGTACAAGGTAAATCTGCATTCTTCTTCTCTCAGCCAATAACCTCTGATTGGGCAGCCTCCTTCCCCGACCATGCCTACTCTGTTGTGATTGGTCAGGGGTCTGCATAGAGAGACAGCCCCTCAAGCGGTTACGTGCTATTGGTTATCACCACCACTAAAGAAAAATTGAATATTGGATATAACAGCAACAGAGGCGCAATGACCATAAGGTAAGTCTTTAGCTCCTCGGAAAACAAACCAAAAAAACATTCCATTGCTGTTTCACTCCGCTTTAGGTACAAAATTCTGACCTGACCAAGTCACAAGATTCATGAGTGGCATAAAAATGAAAGCAGGGACAGGTTAAAAACACACCAAGGTCATGATGGGACACTTCTACACATCATGAAACGTTGCAAATGTAGGATGGGGCCCCTTGAAATGATCAGAATGAAAACTTATTGCAGCAACAGCAACAACAGTGACAAATAAATGACTTATACACAAAACAGAGTGATTCATTCTAAGACACAGCAATAAGTAATAAAAAAATATAATGCATCAAAGTTGACATTTTTCCCCCCACTGTCAGGTTCATGCATAAAACCTGGCAACAAACTTACCTCTTTCCCAAGAAACCTCACTAAGTTTGCCAATATGGCAAGGCGGTGCTATAAGATGTTTCTAACAAATCAAACCAGGACTGTCTTCATTAGGTGTACACATTCCCTACTAACATTTGGAAGTCGTCAATCATCTCCACTGATGGTAAAGAATTTCTACTTTGGATGCAGGTTCAAGTACATTACATAAACAACAGGGGTGCAACAATACATTCCCTGTATCTGTATCGCACCATTCTGTAACCTTGACGTAGAGGTCACATGACATCAGTTATCTGACATGGAAATCCCTGTAAGATGCATAAACATACAATAAAGTCCATTTGTAGCGGCTAGTTCAGTGTAAAACCAAAGTAAAATTATATGTCAAAAAGACCAGAAAATATATTTCAAAAAGATATTTCACTAATAACTGTGCAATGTACATATGCCATTACTATGCTACTGTATATGCTATTACTAAAAAAAAAAAAAAAAAGTCAAACATTGGTTGTACAGTATATTACACGTTTTAATGTAATTCTTGATTAGCCGTCTGCGACCCACTCAGAATGGATCCGTGACCCACATTTGGGTCCAAAGCCACCAGTTGAGAACCACTGTTCTATGCCACAACTACAAAAATAGTCCATTTATATGTAAGGAATCCTACTTTGCGTAAATCCACTTGTCACGGTCGGGTTTGGAAGCCATTTGCCGCCATAAACGAGGGATTACTGTATTTTTATTTCCGTATTATTTGTAAAAGGTGCTGTTTTTATTCGATATGGTTTGAAGTACACACAGCACAAAACGAGGCAGGCATAGTTGCACCATGTATGTGTGGCATCCTTCTGTCTCGATAGACAATGATAGAAACAAATGTAATTTCCAAATCAAACCGAAGCACACATTTTCTGTATTGTTGCACCCCTAATAAACACAAACATTGAACATTTAGGAATACACCAGCAAAAAAAAAAAGACAAACAGTGAAAGAGTGGAAGGATGTAAGAGAGTGTATGGTCCCGCCACAAACATCAAAACACCAAGAACACGGAAAACTCCTTCCCTGCTCGTTATGTGAGAAGAGGTAGAGAGGTAGGGATGGACTGACGAGCAGACGCAGACACCTCCCAACATCCCGTCCGTGGTTCTACCCTGTGGTAGAACAGCATGATGTCACCTACCATAGGGTAAAACCACTGACGTGACACCGGAGACAGAGACAATGCAAAACCAAACAGAAAAATCAAACACCACCAACAGAAAAATACAGCACGCAGAAAGAGGAAGACCATTTGGAGTTGTTATGGGGGGGGGGGGTTAAACAGTCACGGGCAATACATATTTGACTTCAGAAATACACAGTGGCAACTTTTGCTTCCACACACAACACTATTTTTCAAACAAAATGAGACAATTTAAAGGGCGCCGCTAACGCTCACCTGGCGATGCCGCCATAGTCAAGTCCCTCTTCTCCCCTCATGATGATGTAGAGTCTCCGGCGAAGGTCATATGGCTTCACATTCATGATCTATTGGGAGTGCATTTTTTTGAAGAAGAGTATTAAAAAAAACACTGAGTCTAAATCATTTACATCAAGGGTTTCCAAATGGTCTCAACCTACAACCGACATGTTCCAATGTTCATTAAGTCACGTTTTATTATTTTTTATTTGTATAATTTTTTACACTTTTGTCATTTTTAATATTTCATGATTTTTTTATTGCTTTTACGCTTTTATAGTATTTAAGTCATTTTTATTTATTTGTAAGTAATTTTTATTTATTTTTTACACTTTTTATAAATTTCTATTTATATTTAATTGCTTTTTTACACTTTTACATCATTGCATTTAGTTTTATTTTTTACTTTATGTAAATTATCTTTAATTACCATTTTATTTTATTACTGTGTTTTTATTTAAATATTTGTTGTTTTGAAAATTTTTTTTACACTTAAAACATTTTTTTTTTTACACTTGTCTTTTATTTTTATTCTTGTGCTTTTATTTAAATCATTTTTATTTTGTAGAATTTTTTAAGTCCTTAAGTCAAGCAAGCTTTTATATGACAAAGTTGTGCAGAAAAGTTTAATCAATGGGTGACTGCTACAGTGTTTGCGTTTGATTGCAAACGTGGAGGATGTCATGCGGGAGGTAAAAAAAAGTACACAGCTGATTCAAGGAGGGAGGAAATAATGTGAATCCCAGTAAGTAGTAAAGACTCCAGAAAAGAAAATACTAGCCTAAAGTAAAAAGTGAGTAAAACTCACTTCCGTTGGTCTGTCATTATACACTGGAATAACAAGCATGCAGTAATGCAGAGCAGCTGCCAGATGGTGAAAAAGTAGTCATTATTTCACTTTAATTGAACATGAAATAACTTGCTTGTGAAATGTGTGTAATTCATTGCAGTGATGAGTGTGGAAGAGATCAACACCTGCTGGAAGGAGTCCTCAAACAGCGTCTGCCTGGAAACCGAGATCTTCACGTGACTTGGCAAAGCATTGGACTGACAAAACAAATAAAATAAAACAATTGGTGTTATCAATTGAATGCATGCCCAATGACTCAATAATAGCCTGCTCTTGTAGATGGCGGCCAGTTTGAGCCACCAATGATGGGACAAACTATGTATTTATTGTCATCATGAAAAGCTGTGCACACTGTGCACAGCTGTGGGTGGATCAATCCAAATATCAACAGTATCAATGTCAAGCGGAACATCCGTATCGGATCAATACCAACGTGACGAGATTTATATTTTTCAGTGTTCTTTATTTTCACAAATATCTGCATGGTGTTTAGCTGCACTGTACATATTGTTATATTTGTATTAATTAATTAATGTATATTGTTTATTATTTCACACTACTGGCTTTATTTTGTTCAAGCAATTGTATGCCATAAAAGGGAAACATTTTATCATTTTGTCGATATTGTTAGATCGGGGTGTCCAAACATTCTAAAAATGTATGTTTATAATTTGTATACTTTAACAAGAAAACAACAAAAATGGAAACATGAGCTGTAATTTTACAAAAATAAAGTCAAAATATCGATTGAACTTTGCTAAACCTTTCTTGGTCGCTAATCGCTCTCTCCAGCGCTGGCATTACAATTGCTTGTATCCGCTCCTGTTTGAATTCAATTGTAAACTGTCCTTGAGACTCCTAGACTCATTTCACAGCTGTTAGAATAAAAGAATCTGGTGGGCACTTTTGCTATGTAAAAGGGCCAGTCCCAACAAGTGCAAACAAGTAATGGTGCACACACTTACATGGCACAGGAAACGGAACTGGTGGTATTTCCACCTGAAGCTGCGATCATAGGCGCCTGGTGAACCACCCTGACGGGACCTGCACCAACACAAGACGTGACGGCAAAAGAACTGTTAAAAATGTTAAATTCTTAAATGTTAAGACTGTAGACGTCGTTAGTGATGGACACATTGCAGAGTGCTTTACTTGTAACTCTGAAAAAACGAAAGAGAAAGTGTCTGATAGAGTTGCTTTAAACATGGAATTCACACCTGCCGTCTTGATTCTCGTGGAATCAAATATGTAAGCCTCAAAAAGACAGAGGAAGGTGTGCAGCTGTGTTAGTATAAACTCCACCCACCGCACCGTCTGGATATGTGCCTTGTCAGCAGTGGGGAGGCTGGAGAGCGAGAAAGGCTGATAATGAAGTGGTGCCTGGAACAAGGCGTATATTGCTTTGACTTCGTAAGTTGTCAGAGTTTGGTAGAGTATATGATCAGACAGTGAAGTTGCCCACTGACCAGCAATCTATTGCAGCAAGCACTGACGCAAATTCAAACTTGCATGCGACATATCACCACAAGAGGAACACGCCCACATGCATCCCAGTGCAATCTGCTGGGGAAAAGCTTTCACACCACAATGCAAAAGCAGATATACACAGGATGTCTGCAACATTTTTAGTCAAGTGAGTAGAGCACGTTGAGCATTTCATCTTTTTATGCATACCATCAAGCTCCAAACTGTATCTTTTTGGTTGAAGTGTATTATCACTACTTCCAGCTTGTAGTTCCATTCCCCATCTCTACTGAATAATGGCCGAACACTGACCAGCCATCCATCTTCTTCCACTTATCAGAGGTCGCGTCGCGTTGGCAGCAGCCTATGCAGGGAAGCCCAGACTTCCCTCACCCCAGCTACTTCGTCCAGCTCCCTCCGGCGGAGCCTAATACAGTATATTGTCATGTGCATGCGCGAGTTTTCCTCGTCTCCCCCGCCTCCTAAGAGGCAGGACGAGAGTTCACTCTGTGCATTGGGTTCAGCACCTTGCTGCGTCTGTTCCATAGAACAATGGCATGAACGGAGTGAGCCCTTTTGTCAGTCATACAGTCTCTGTTTTGGTGGAGGCGGGGCCGGTAGCATACACTCAAGAGTGCAGAAGAGTGTAACATTGGAGAAATTAAATAAGTAGATTGCAATATAGCGTCATATTTTTTCATTGTACTTTTCTTAAAAGTCTTGCCCTCGTAGACCCAATCTCGTGTATCGTATCGTCTCGTCTCGTGAACCCCTTCTGCTCACTGAAAATATTTACTCATTGGTTTATTAATCTCACTTTTTAACTCTTCTTTGACCTTGTGGACGCAGAAATTTCAGTTGCAGCGTAAAAGGTGGCGTAGCATGATGACGCGGCCACTCAGACCTTCCCAACCCAAGTGGAAAGTGCAGACTTCAAACTGCCAACCACTCTTTAAATGGGGAAAATCAGTCAAGAAAAAGCAGATTATGCAAAAGCCTCTAAATTACTCAAGTCAAAATGACACTTATAAAATAATAAAATATTTTTTCTTATTTTATTTGCATTAATTATGATTATTTTATTGTTTATGTTTATATTGATTTAAATTACATTAAAAAAATAATTGTAAATATTTAAAAAAGCCAAAAGACACAATCTTTCTTTCTAAATGTATTTGTTCTGTCAATTTTTACAGAACATTTGTACTGCATGCAATTGGAGCTTCTTATGTTTTTTGTTGTCAAACCCCATTTAACAGAATTACACTATAGTTGTATACTCAAATTCCTACTTGGCACCTTGACTTCTGATTTCAGCCTAAGGAAGTCAATAAATAATATAAGTCAATAATCAAATGTGTAATATCACAGGTGGCCCTCTGCAGTCAACCATAGCTGCGATGTGGCTCACGGTAAAAACGAGTTTGACGCCCCTGCTCTAGATGATCGAGGATGTTATATTCAGCTTTCTTGTGGTAGACAACTTAAAAAAAATTTTTAAATAATAAATGGACGTGTTATTTGTTGTGTACATAATAAATTGTAACTTCCTGTGGCCTTTCCTGGCTTTGAAGCTAAACAATTATTCCAACAACTATTTCACTACATTTATCTTTGTTGTTGGACCAATTTGTACATGAGTTGTTGAAAGATACATTTTATATTTGCATTTTAACTCATAAGAAGGCTTCATTACACAAGTTAGACATTTTTACACTAAAATAATCAACATTTTCCCTACGCCGATTTGAGGTTTTTGGGTGATTTGAGGCCCAACGTGTTAATAGCAAGTTTTGAGGTGAGAGAAACACAAACTTACGTAAACAAATTGTGAAAATAAATAAACGTGCACATAAATATCCTGTAATTGAGGGTCAGATGGGCTTGTTGGTGCAGTACATGCAAGTATTTGAAAAGAAATATTAGCAATGTAATTCATCCATAAATAATATTGTGAGGTTACATCGAAAATAGCAGTTAACGTCTGTTTGGCTTGAATCATATACGTGAAAGAAGCGCTTCAAGAATATTTACCCGGACTCAAACCCAGGTCGGGGGTCTTTAAAGGTGGTAGTGCGCGAGTTGTGGTCCACAAAATATCGGACTCCCTCAGCGGTGTACTTCATCTCCCAGCCCGGGGGCAAGGGGTGCTCCTTGATCATCCTGCAACAGGGAGAGGTGTGTGAGCACGGTGCCGGCCCTAGGGGCATGTCTAGGGGAGGAAAACAACACTCCGCCAGGCCAACCTCAGGATCTAAAGTTTCATCTAAATCCTAAAATTGCAAAAGCAAAGCAAAATCGATTTTTTTTTTTTTTTTTTTTTAACAGATACAAATTTCAAGCCAGAGCCTGAAAAGGTTCTTCCGTTGTTTGGGAAGTCTTGGCCTTCCCTCTGCAATACATAAACAGACAAAGACAAGTGGATAAGATGATAAGATGCCGCCATTGTTTGGTAAAGATGGGGAATGGGACTACAAGCTGGAACTATTAATGCCAGACTTCAACAAATAAAGCAATTTGACTATTACAAAAAAAAACGTTTTTTTTATTGTACAAAGTTTTCAAGTGTGTAAAAAGCCCTCAAAAAGTTGATAAAGTTGCCAAAATAATAACAGTTGGATTGACTTTAGCGGAAGGGAGGGGTGATCACTTCCTGTGAGGGACAGAGACAATGAAGGGCAGACTCACATGCCTCGACACCCAAGGCTATTTGAATCAGGTAATAAGCATGTGGCGGATTTGTTTTGGAGACAAGAGGCCTCTCGCCTCAAGCAGATAATCATCGCAAGTCAGTGTTATTTATATTTTCCAGACAAGTTTAATGAGTTCAAATGTGAAGACTATCATAGTGGCCCGCACCCTTCAGTTTTTCTGTATGCGCACCCTCAGTGGAAAAAGTTCTGACAGCCCTGATTTAGTGGTTTATACAGGCTTACCCTTGGGTCCGTGGGTCGTCCCACTGCGTGGTTCGCGTGTTGTGGTTGACAAAGTACATTCTGCCATTATCCTGTCGCTTCTCTGCAACACAAACAACAAAAAAGTTCAAAGAAGAAAAAAAAAATCACTGCCATGCTATAGGGGAGCGTCAAGTTAGTGTGGCATTTCACGGTGGCTTGATCCAAATATCCCACGGGGTGAGACTGTGTGTGTGTGTGTAACGGGGGTTGTACAGCAGAATTTGGGAGCACTCAAAACTGGTCAAAGTGGGAGATTCTATTTCATGATCGCTTACAAAAGTTACACTGTTGAACAAAGAGTAGAATTGTGAACATGTTGCCATGATGGAGCAGGGGTCGACAAGAAAGTGGCAAATGTCCCCCATCCTCCTCCCTCAATCACGCTGACATCTTTTTCTCATTAACAGGAGTGTGTGGAGCATTCACAAACCATAGTGCTCAAATTGCAAAACCTCTCCAGCGGTCTCTACCACCACTCACTTCACGCCACCCCCACCCCTCCAACCCCGACCAACCCCTTTCGCTAGTTCTAGTTCCTTTATTTCACGACTCATATTTCCCCCTTTTTGTACTCTTTTTAAATGTGCGCCAAAATAGAAATAGAGCGAAAGGGAAGTAATGACAGCTGAGAAAGTGCACGGCAAAAAAGCAAAAGTGTCCCTTCAGTAATACGTTGTGTGGCATTCATGGACGTTGAAGTAAGGGCACCACACACAATAAACAAGTGGCACAGCATACAGGAAAAACATAGAATTTATTCATGGTAAAAATCTCACAATGAAATGATCAAGAGGACATAAATACTTTTTATTTACTTTACGGCAGCCATGTCCTGTTTTCCCAGGACATGTTCTGTTTTCACATTTTTTTTAAGTTTCATTGGTTTGGTTTTCATTGTTTTTTTCAACCAAAGCTATGGAGAGTTGGCATAAAGTCTTTATTATTGCCATCATTACTTTACATTTGTTAAAGCGGGATTTGCTATTATTATTATCATTAATATTATTTCATATTTTGCAGTTATTTGTCCAGTAAAACTTTAAAAAGAGAGATATTATCTTTTTTAGAGACATTAATTCCAGAGATTTTCAAGTTATTTTCCAACATTGAAACTTATCAGACATACTATTTTAGTAGGGCAATTTAGTATTTATTATTTTAATATTATTTATTATTATTATATAATTACTTCAAATTACATAATTTTGTGAAATTATTTAAATTACATGAAATTAAATAAATAAATTATTTAACTAATTAGTTTAATATGAAAAAAAATGAGTAACCTCTGAATTTGTGTCTGTGTTTATGGGTAGTATTTTGCAATCTAAGAATTTTCTCTCCATACAGAGGAGGCATACTTTAAATGTATTGAAGTCATAAGGCATCTTTTGAGTAAACTTCCCGTATCATTTGAGCGTCTCACTGCTGGGCCGAGTGTCCTGCTTTTCGGTAATCAAAACATGGTCACTCTAATTTACGTATTTACTATTGTTGATAGGATTTTTGTTGTGCCCACTGATCTCTCGGCCCTCCCCCAGTTTCTCAACCCCTCTACTCTCTCTCTCTATCTCTATCTCAAGCCAACTGGCTGACACAGACGGCCGCCCCAGAGAGTTCCATTCGAGGTTTCTTCCCGAAAGAGTTTTTCCCATGCCTCCGTCGCCAAGTGCTTGCTCACGTGGGGTTCAGGTGGTTCTTCTTAATGTCTGAAGAGGGTGGTTCTAGACCTGCTGCATGTGTAAAGTGCCCCCAAGAATTGATGCCATATAAATAAAATGGAATAAATCAATCAGCTAGTTCACTGAGGAAAACAAAGGGGGCACTGAAGCAGAAGACCAAATAAATCAAGATTCTGACACAAGTGAGTGCACTATAAAGCAACGTACTAAAGTCGTCCCTCGTTTATTGCGGTTAATTGGTGCCAGACCCGACCCTGATGAGTGAATTTCTAAAAAGTAAGATTCCTTATTTAGAAACTGAATATTTTTGTAGTTGGAACATAGAAAACCTGTTTATGATCTTGTAAATACGCTTTTCCGTCTCCACATGAAATAACACTCCTACAGTCACTTTTACACAGCTATTACCCAATATAGGAGACATTATAACAGAAAATAAGGTGCTAGGGGAGCTGAGTGGGGGGACATACAAGAAGTGAGTTTTAGCTTGGAGTGGGTTACGGCCGCAACATTAGCCCGTGTTAGGGATTATTGTGCCTGTTGTGAGAGCATTCAAACCTGCAATAAAAGCCAGTTGTTCCGGTGATCAAGTCTGGTGCTTGCGTGTCTCACCCAACATTACGATAACATTACTGACACTTAGTGACCAGTGTAGACCACATGATAATGATAGGCCGTATTTAACCACAAAACAGCATGATTATTTATATTTGAAAAAGGAGTGAAATTGAGTGAGTGAAATTCAAAGCGCTAAGTGGCAAGAGACTGAAGGTGACTGAGGAAAAAAAAAAAAAAAAAAAAAAAAAAAGCATCTCAGGTATGTGAAACGGTGGAGCTATTTAAATCCCAAACAAGTTAATGACAATGACAGAGGAACTTACCCCATCCAGGAGGCAACGGGCCCAGGGGGTCGTTTTCCACCGGAGCACCGGACGGCTGAGGGAGAAACACAAAGATGAAGGCAATCTTCCATGCTGCTGAACCAATTGCACCCCACAATAAGACCAAGTTAGCGAGTCAATTAAAAGGCACAGAGCGACATCTCCTGTCAATCCACGTGGTATTCAGTGACATGAGAAGAAGAAGGAACTGCAAACAGTTACATAAGGTGTCAAACTCACTCAATAAGCCGTTCGGGTCTTAGAGTTCTCCCGTTGCACATTGGAGTGCCAACAGAGGGGATGTCCACGGGTAAATCGGGTGTGAGAATGCTTAAGAGTGCGACAAGGCCTCTTCCCTGGTGCAGTGGTCTGGGGCCACTGAGGAAGCTGGGCCACTAGCGGCAAGTGTGCCTTTCAAAATCTACATGCTCGGTAAGTAGGAGGATAAAAACAACACTGCTGTTCCAATGAGCTCTCTTGTCTGGGTATAAACCCCACCCCCACACTTCCTGCTCACCACCCTGCTACACACCACACACTCCCTCCACCTTCACCCCGCCATCCCTCCTTAACCCACATCTTCTAGTGCTGCTGTGAAAGTAGTCAGGGAAGTGCGATGTCTGAGCGAACTGAGGGAACATTCATGCTTGTTCTAGACTGGATGGCCCTCGCCCCACCCACTCCGCCTCCTCAACACACCCCGAGGCCTGACAAAGGGCACCTTTATTCAGCTCGAGTCTGGACCACTATGGGGTTTACTCAGCCTGCAATCATACACACACACACACACACACACACACACAGAAAGAGAGCATGTGTGTGCCAAGAAGTGGAAAGTTTGTGCACGGCAAACATTTACTGGTTATCCGCTCAGTGGAATACTGCTGAAAAGTGGCTTGTAAGGTATTACAAGTAGTAGGCACTGATGGCATGAAAAAACCATGCTCAATAGGGGACTTCAAATAACAAAAATATTATTTACAGTCATCTTTCCCCTACTATTATACTTTCACTTTATTTTCTCTAAGGCCCCAGATAACAACAGAAGTAAATTAAAGATACCGTTCACACAGAACCCTTTTTTAAAAAATTAAACACAAAACAGCCTGATCTTATTCATCAGATTTACACAACAGCATGGCTTTCCTCTTTCTACATGGTCTCGTTCACAATTTCTCATCTACTCTCTGCATCGCATGCGGAGGAGCGATCGCATTCATTAATAATTAATCATTGAATGTTTAAATAATGCATATCAATAAGACACTTGTTTTTTTTTAATCCTTTTATTTTATTAGTTTTTGTATATTTTTTTATAATGTATATATATTTTTTAAATTGTATTATTATTACTTACTTTACTTTTAATTCATTAATTTACTTCTAATTAATTAAAACTTTCAATACCCATTGAAAAAGAATGAATAGTCTGGCTTCTTCCACCGTAGGTTTGTTGGTAAATCAATGCAAGATGAAAATGATAATCAAATGTGTAATATCATTAAGTATCATTTAAGTGGTTTCACAGGCCTTCTGAGGAAAACCATAACGGCAATGTGGTCCACAGCGAAAATGGGTTTGACGCCCCTCTTGTAAGTGAAGTAAATACAATCGAAAGTTGTTTTTTGCGCCACAAAAGCGCGGATTATTTCCCGAGAAGCGGGTATTATTTACTCAACGTCAACATTATACCGCGTTTCCTGAACAGAAATGGCTCCCATTTAAAAGGTCATGGAAATTTTGAGGGTGTCGGGAAAAGACATAACAGTGGGCACATGTGTGTGTTTGCTCCCACTGAGAGAGAGAGAGAGAGCGAGCGAGCGAGCAATCTATGTCTCAACGCCCCACCCTTATGGATGTGAGTGACTAAAAAAGGTCAGCGGAGACTGTAACGATATAAAGGACATAATGACTTCATCCTGGCGCTCACCATTCCACTCCTCAACAACATTTTAGACAGAGTGAGACTGCAAGTAGAAACGGGAATAAAAGACAGGCGGAAGAAGAAAGAATACAGCGGCATATTTTCAGGAAAAATAAAGAGATATAAAAAGGGATTCATCTTTAGCATATGTATCTCCGCTGGTGCCAGTACATAATGTTTGAGAAGTCATACTAATGCAAATATTTGCCAACATAACATTCAGTCATCTATACCACAGTGGAATCCGTTAATGTCGACGTCTCTCGGACTGGCTGACTTACGATGTAACTGAAATCAAAACTGAAACCACCCATTGCTTGTACATTTACTTGAGACTTTGTCAAGAGACAAACATTTTTGTTTGTTGACATGGTTTCAGATACAAACCACTCATTAGGTATGCACTGATCAATTTTTGAGCCTGACCTTCCTATTCTTGCAAATGAGTGGTTTGCATCTTCTGGTGTAGCTTTTGTACTTTTGTTTATTAAGTCTTCTATAAACAGCACATTCAAGATTCTTTATTGTCAATTTTATATATAAACACACAAGACATACAGAGAATCGAGATACCATTAGTCTCTCTCTCTCTCTCTAATACAGAATATCCATCCATCAATCTTCGTCTGCTGCTTATTCAAGGTCAGGTCGCAGGGGTAGCAGCCTAAGCAGGGAAGCCCAGACTTCCCTCTGCCCGGCTCCTTCGTCGAGCTCCACCCAGCGGATCACGAGGCGTTCGCAATCTCATGGTGAGACACAGTCTCCCAACAATTCCTGCGTCTTCCCCCAAGGTCTCCTACCGGTTGGACGTGCCCTGAACACCTCCCCGAAGAGGTGTCTGGGAGGCATCCTCACCAGATGTCCAAGCCACCTCATGTGGTTCCTCTCAATGCCAAGCAGCAGCAGTCCTACTCTGAGTTTCTCCCGGATGACAGCGTTTCTCATCCTATCTCTAAGGGAGAGCCCAGCCACCCTGTGGAGGAAACTCATTTCCGTACCTGCGATCTTGTCCTTTCAGTCACTACCCAAAGCTCATGACCAAAAGTGAGGGTGGGAACGTAGATTGACCGTGAAATTGAGAGCCTATATGAGAGAATAAAAGGCTAAAAACTACACAATAAACACTGCATAAAGGTGGTCTTTGCAAAGCGCGAGTCTTGGTGCAAATAACAGCAGAGGTACCGGTAGTTCTTGTTGAGTGGGTGGGTTAATGTCCAGAGGCAGAGCGCAAAGGCGTGGCATCTTGATCAATTAAGCTGTTTGAGAGTCTTGTGATATGGGCATGAAGGCTAGGGTACCTTCTCCCGGAGGGCAGGAGGCTGAAGTGGCAGTTAGTGAAGTGGGAGCTGTCACCAGCAATGCTGTTGGCTCTGCGGTTAAGTCGAGTATTGAAGATGTTGGAGGGCAAGGTGACACTGATGATCTTCTTCACTGTGTTGACAATACGTTACAAAGCCTTCCGGCAGTAGAAAGTGCAGCCTCCACACCACACTGTAATGCAGCCATTTATGATGGTCTCTATGGTGCCTCCATAGAAAGAACACATCATGAGGGCTGGGACTTTTGCATGTTTGGGCCTTCTTGACCAGAGAGATCCTCAAAAATGTAAAACCCCAGGGTGCTGCGGGGGTCTTTTCCGAAAGTCCTCAACAATCTCTTTGGTCTTCCCCACAATGAGGAAGAGATTGTTGCCACTGCACCTCGCTCCTGTAGTTGCCCTCATCCTTAATAAAGATGAGGCCCAACTGCAAACTTAATGTTGTAGTTTTTAGATAGTGATACCCTTCACTCCTGCCCTCTGCAGCTTGTTTCTGATGTCACTCAGAGCTGTTTTAGGCTCTTTCTTTACAGCTCTCCCAATGTTTCTGTCGTCAACTGCTGATGCTTTCCGTGGTCTACGTCTGTTACTTACCACACCAGTGCTTTATTTCTTCAGGACATTCCAAATGGTTGTAGCGGCTATGATCAATGTTTGTCAAATGGTTCTGATTGATTTTCCATCTTCTCTCAGATTCACAATTGCTTGTTTTTCCACCCACAGATAGCTCTCTTGTTTTTGGGTTGTTTTCACCTGTAAATGCAGTCTACACAGGCAAAACATACCCTACCCAATTTGAAACTGAGGCACAGTTTCAGGCAGATGCAAGGACTGGCTGTTGGTGTTATTAAAAGTCTGGGCGGTGTAAGTGTCTTCCTACTAGCAGCAATATCCTAGCCTGTGAAGCCCTTTTTGTGCTAAACAGTGATGACTGCACATGTTTCCTTGCAGGTAACCATGGTTAACAGAGGAATAGCAAATATTTCAAACACCACCCTCCTTTTTAAAGCTTCTAGTCTGTTATTCTCACTCGATCAGGATAACAAGAGTTGTCTCCAGGCTTTGTCCTTGTCAACACTCTCACCTATGTTAACCAGAGAATCAATAACATGTCAGCTTGTGATTTTATGGCAGGGTTAAAATGCAGTGGAAATGTTTTTTTAGGATAAAGTTCATTTTCATGACAAAGTGTGACTTATCACTCTTCACAACATTTTGAAGTATATGCAAATTGTCATCATAAAAACTGAGGCAGCAGACTTTAAAATTGATTAAAAAAAATAATTAATATTTGTGTCATTCTCAAAACTTTTGTATATATATTTACTACTGGGTAAGCGTAAATGAAGATGCTTGTTCAGTGAGTTTTAAGGGGAGAGTGCATTTGGCGTCTGTGTGTTGGGTGGCAATAAAATAATCCACAAAGTCAAAATCAAGACCTGTCATTTGAAAGAAGCAAAATGGAGGACCATACAGACAAGGGAAATTAAATGAAGGGGTGATTTTGAGGTTGGAGAATGAAGACATCTGAAAACAGCCCTAAGAAGATGTCTTGTAGAATGCAGAATTAAAATAAAAGCAAAACACAGAAGACAGGTTATAAAACAGGATATAGGTGAAGCAAGAGGGAGGAGGAGGAGTGCAGGGAAGACAGGAAACAGCAGTTAAGGAGCCAGGGGCAGCTTTCGCGAGGGTTCCTGAACAAACGCAATTACTGTGCAAACACACACACACATACATACACACACACACACACACACACACACACACACTTAAAAGGACAATAGGCCAGTTGTTGAGCTGAGGGGGAAAGAAAAAAAAAACTAAAAAAAAACATCTGCCCCAAGAGTCTTGTAAAACCATCTGCCTGTACTCACACTTAAAAACCTTTTTCTGATTTTTGAAAATAATTCATTTATATATCCAATTTGTGCTTTGAAGTTTGAAGTAATTCTTATTTTAAGAAACTGATCTCACAACTGAAACATGAGCCAGTGTTGGCACACATCTCAGCCATAAATAGTATTATCAGCATGTCAACATTTTCTCACACACTGGAGGAGGAGGAAGGAGTGCACACGAAGACCAAAGGAGGTAGAACCTAAATTAACCCTGACACTGCATCACCTGCAAAATTTAAATGCCAAAAAGGTTGGACATTTACAATTAAAGCTACGAGCAGTATTGAGCGGGCTCTCGCACCCCCACACAACTCAGGGTTCATGTGAGTCAGAGGGCATGCGCCACCCATGTTGCCACTGGGTGGCGATGACAACCCAATTCAGGAAGTGATCTATGTATAGCTTCAAGTTGTCTTCTCTATCATATGTACCAATTATGATGAAGACCAGATTTCTTGACAATCCATTAAACTGGTGGCTAATTTTTTCAAAATTTAAAGAGGGTGCTATTGAGTGAATTTTGGGAGTTTGTGTTTGACCTCTGAAAATGTAACATTTTTCGCTGGACCTGATGCGCTTGTAAATGTGGGCGAGATTTCATGTACGTTAAGGCCTTCAAAAAAGCAAGTAAACTGGGATAATAACAACAATAATAATAATAACAATAATAATAATGCATGCTAGGTTAATTGGCGACTCAAAATTGTCCATAGGTATGAATGTGAGTGTGAATGGTTGTTTGTCTATATGTGCCCTGCGATTGGTTGGCGACCAGTCCAGGGTTTACCCTGCCTGTTGACTGAAGTCAGCTGGGATAGGCTCCAGCTTCCCCCCACGACCCTAATGAGGTGAAGCTGTATAGAAAATGGATGGATGGATAATAATAATAATAATAAACATAGTTTCAAAAGGGCCTTTGCATCACTAGCGCTCGGGGCTCGGGCCCTAAGAAACAACAGACTTCAATCATGATGACAAGATGCACAAAACAGCCTCAAGAGCCCATGTTCCAAAACAAACAGGAAGTCGGCCATTTTTGTTTCTGGCAGCAGTTTTGGGCGAAAACTAGGGGTTGTATTTGAATGAGCCCACGTGAAAATCACGCATACCAAGACAGACGGGCGATGATTTTATGCTGTTTTATAAGATGTGCGCGGGGCATGGAAACAACCTATTATGATCAATCAGACAATTTGGCACTAAACTGTAAATGTTAATAACTCAATTCCACAAGGTCAGATCTTCATCATGATTGGTACATATGTTGAAGACAACAACTTGAAGTTATACATACACCATGTCACTTCCTGAATTCGTCTCATCGCCACCCATTGGCAACAGACAATGTAATGCGTAGGCCCTATGACTCCTAAACATATAAACAGTGACAATGTAAAAATAACTGTCAGGTTTTATTGTTTTAGTACAGTATATATACAAATTAGGAGTCAAAAGTTTTAGAACACCCTAATTATTCCAGGTATTTATTGAAATTTCAAGTTGTTCAAGTCCAATGAATAACTTGAAATTGTACAAAGGTAAGTGAAATGCCAGAGGTTAAAAAAAAAAAGATAAGGTTACCCAAAACTGACAAATAATGTGTATTTAAGAACTATACAAATAGGCCTTTTTCAGGGACCACAAAATGGGTCAACAATTTAAAGCTGTTCTGCAGAAATTGAGGTTGATCAAGCCTTGGCAGTTGGTGTAACTAATTCCTACAGATGTTCCAAGTTCTGAATCACTTACTACCTCCTCTGTCTGCATAAAAACTGTGTTCGGAACACACTGTGGTACTATACCCTCGTGAACATCAGTTGAACAGCATTGTACTGTAGAAAGTAATTTGTTGCTATAGAAATGGCAAGAAAAAAGGGAATTAACAATGGAAGAGAGACCATCTTAACACTTAAAAATGTAGTTTTTTCCTCCAGGAAATTGGAGTGTTCTAAAACCTTTGACCGGTAGTGTAGCTTTTGAGGTTCCTCTGTATTGAGTTGATGCAGAGCAGGGGTCACCAACGTTTTTCCTTGTGAGAGCTACTTTTACAAAATGAAAATGGCCAAGAGCTACTCATTTTTGTAATATTTATTTTCAGAGCTTATTTTAAACCCAAACAAAGTGAATATGCTTGTTTTACCAGAACATTAACAAAATGCTGGTATCCACAACTCACATTTTGTATTTCAGATTGCATTTCTTTCTACTGTTCTTTCATTATTAACTGAAAACCTGAATGAAAAGCAGGCTTGCGAGCACCTCATGTGATTGTGGGGGGCTACCTGGAGCCCGTGGGCACCACGTTGGTGAACCCTGATGTAGAGGGTGTGAGTAATGCTCTGGACTACCTGATAAAGGAAGCGCTGGCTGAACTGATGCATGGCACCCTGCAGCTGGTTTCGTTGGCTCTGCCACTGTTGATAGTTTCTCACAGACTCTGCAGTGGGCCTCTGCCATGTGGTGGTTCTGGTGTTGTGGTCAACGTAGTAGAACCTGCCTCGTTGGTCCAAACGCTTTTCCCAGCTGACGAGGAGGATATGTGCAGTATATGTTGTGAGTGGGATTTTTTTACTTCAACAATGTTGCTCATGTGCAGGGAAATAAGTAATGCAATGATTGATAAACCTTTATTTGCTTCCCTTGCATGTTTATTTCTAACACATGACTTCACCACTTAACATGTGCCATGTCTCCAAAAAGTGCGCATGCTAGTTACAAGTTTGGCGTACTGCCGCGCACATTCTCATGGCAGGTTGTGTTTTTATAGATCACATACAGTAATCCCTCGTTTATTGCAGTTAATTGGTTCCAGACCCAAAAAGATATAAGTACATTTCCGCAAAGTAGGGTTCCTTATTTATAAATAGAATATTTTGGTAGTTAGAACATAGAAAACCTGTTTACCACCTTCTAAATACACATTAACATTATTAGAGCCCTCTAGACATTAACTAACACCCTTATAGTCACTTTTACACTCCTCTTACCCAATATTGTACACATAAGACATAAATAAGACTCATGCATGTGTTGCTGTAAATGTGTAGGGGAGATGATTGGAGAGGCGCGGACAGGACATGACGTCAGGGGTTCACAGTTGAGTTTTATCTTGGTGTGGGTTATGGGCACAACGGTAGCGTGTGTTAGGGATTAGTGTGCCTGTGGCGAGATCATTCACACCTGCAATAAAAGCCTGTTGTCCGCCAATTAAGCCTGGTGCTTTTGTGTCTCACCCAAGATTACAATAAAATTACTGACACCTAGTGACCAGTGTACAATACTGCATATCATCACAATATCTTTGAATGCATCTTCTGAATGTCTTGTATTTGTATTTAACTTCATTTTGTCATTTTTATGCTTGAAAATGCTTAATTTAGGTAAAAAAAAAGTGTCAAATTTGCTTAAATGTGCATTTTTTTTATTTTATTTTTTTTTTACTAGTAATAGGCCGTATCCAGCCACAAAACAGCATGATTTATTAACGTATATATTTTTGAAAAACAGTGATACAGTGAAGCCACTAAATTCGAAGCACAAAGTGGCGAGGGTTTGTACGTTGTGTGGAAAACGTATGCAACTTTTCGGCCCAGTTTTGTTTTATGAGTGAGACCACAGGACTTAATGATGTGTTGACATAAATGGGGTCAACTTAGAGGGGTAGTACTACATTATTATTTGATATGTTCATTTTCCTTTTAAGCCTTTTTCAGCATGAATAGACAGATATTACCTGTTCTGCAGCAAGCCACTAGAGTCTGGACTCCTACACAGGTCTAATTTTGCAGGTCGTATACCGCATCACCCATACAGCGTACAGACAAAACAGAACCTGAAAGTAGCGCGCGTTGCTTTCCATCATGACGTTGTGCTTCGTAAAACAAACTTTGCAGGACAATGGGCTGTGGGATGTACATTTTACAGGCAGTGGAAACTGGAGATTCAAATGGGGGATGGGACCATTCGACATTGGAGCAGACGTACATTATTGCTCGGTTTCATCACAAAACCAATCTTGTTATTAGTACTTTTAGAAAAAAAAAAGTAAAATGTCAAAAATTGCCAAAGCTGGGATAAATGCTAGACAGTCAGCCCGCCTTCCGCTGAATGACTTTCACAGTGATGATGACCATTTGTGATCAAGTGTGTTGACGTCAGCAGCTGCCAATGCCATTACTTACAAATCTATTTATAGCTCACTCTCTTACTGGGAAGTGGTCTGGACTGGCACTAAGATATAAGTGCCCCACAAAAAGTCAAAACAAAAGACTACAAATGGGAAAGATCTCTCCACTGCTATTCTCACATCTCTTACTTGGGAAAGTGGTACAGAAAAGACTGCGATGGCTACTGTTCCGGTCAGATGTTTACATATAGTCATCATGGGCTTGAATGTCTGATTGATGATTTACTTGATGACATACCCTGGTGGCAGCGGCCTCTCCCACGTTGTGGTCTTGGTGTTGTGGTCCACGTAGTAAACTCTGCCATGAGGCAATACTCTCTGCTCCCAACTAGAGAGTACAAAGACGGTGTAATGTACACATTACTTCAGATGTGGAAGCAAACCTGTCACCATGACTCTGACAACCCAAAATACTTTACATGAGAAAAATAATAATAAACCCCTAATATAGTGGGGCCCAAACAGCGGCCTGCGGCTATTTATTTATATTCCCATGGCATATAATCTCAAAACATAATTTAACAACAAAACAAAAAAAAAAAAAAAACAACATAAAAAATGCAAAAACCTGAAGTAACTTTACAAGAAAAGTCAAAATATTAAAAGAAAAAAATTTAAATCTAGTGAGGGAAAAAAAAAGGAATTTCAGGAGAATAAATATTATGAGGAATAATAATGTCATCTTAGTAGCATTTTCAGTTGAAATATTAAAGAAAAGTTTGGGTTTTTTTTTTTCATTGTAATATGAGAACAAACATGGAAAATTAGGTTGGGGAAAAATGTATAATATTATAAGAATAAAGTAAAAACATTATGGGAATAAAGTCATAATTATGAAGAAAATTTGCAAGAGGAAAGTTGAAATAATTGGAAAATAAAAACAGTAGAAATGGAAAGAACAGCTATAATTTCACAAGAGTAAAGACAAAATATTAAGATAAAAAAGTTGTAATCACATAAGAAAAAAAGTCACAATTTTAACAAGAATAAACTCGTAATATTATAGGCAAAAATAGTGTCATTTTAGTAGCATTTCACCCATATCACAAAGCAGAGATTAAGTTTTTTCTTGAAATATATATATAACTTCTTAGCATATCTACACATGTTGCGTCACAAAATATCAAAGTGGAAAAGTTGTACCCTTTCATTTTTCACTATGTGGCCATCGCTGGAAAAACATTTGGACACCCTTGCCCTAATATAATGGTATGGGAAACATTCTAATTACAAATTTACTGTATGAGAGATGGCCTGCACTTAATATTTGGGTGCACATAAGCACACTCAATCTTACCCAGCTGGGAGCGACTCTGAGTGGTTGTCTGTGGTGCTGTTGCTGGCCTGCTCTGCATTGAAAGTGGCGGCCGGGCCAAGCTCTGCTGGGGTTACTGAACCCTGGGCATCCTGCTGGTCTAGACTGGGGGTGTTGCTGTTGGTCGCCTGGGATCGGCCTGATGGAGAGGATGGAGGAGGCGTGTGACGGACCAGGTTGGTTTCCAGACCGTTGGACGTCAATTCAACTTTATCTGAGACGGCACAAAATGAAATTAAACATTCAATTTAATGCTCCTTGTTTGCATCATATTGTTATTATTATGCCAATACTCACTTCATTTGATAGCATGCATCAACAACTTAAATATTAAAGACTACTACTGCAGTCAATGTATATGCCATGTTTAATCCCACTTGGTTTGCAATACAGTGTTCCCTCGCTACATCGCGGTTCACCTTTCGCAAATTTTTAAAATGGCAATTTGGCACTTTTTTTTTTTAACATCGTATGAATGCGCATTGTATTCTGCGTCCTTGTGGTGTATTACAGTGATCTATTGGTGCGCTGTTGCATGTGTCTGTTAGTGTATTTACTACTGCTACCAGTAAAGGGTGTTGTATACTCATTTGAGACTTGAAGACTCTTGTGCTCTGCGTTCTGACTGTCTGTTTCCTGTTGTATGATTGCTAGCTGCTTGCGGTCATACATGCTGAATGAAGGCAGAAGTTACGCGGCTGTAGGGCGCCTGTAATACTGTAAATTAATCTTCGGTTCAAGGAGGACAACGAGGACGAATATGTTTTAACAAGAATACAAAAACGCTACAACCTAACGGCGCCAGGACAAGCCACGATCAGAAGAGTGAAATATGAGAGTCACTTAATTTCTTGTGTCCAATCTTGTAAGCTCATCATTAAAATTCTAACGAAATTTGAACTTTGAGAGTGTTTAAACAAGCGAGAAATGTGATAAAATTTTAATTCTTGTCTGAGAGAAGTGTATAAAGTGTATGGTGAGGGGTTTTACAGTCTTAAAACATATAATAACTGTCCAAAAAATATATATCTATTTCCTTCTTCTGGGATTTCACTTATTGCGGGCTATTTTGGGGCCGTATCCCTCGCGATAAACAAGGGAACACTGCTTCTCTTCATTACAGTATATATGACATGTTGTATACCTGTACTGTTTCCAGGGCTGCCATGGCTTGTGGATGACCTATGACGACCAGAGGAGCCTGGGTCAGAAAGCTGCTCCGGATTCATTTCATCATGAGTTAAAGACACCCCTCTGGAGCACCGTGGGGAGCTGCCCTGAGAACCGCTCACTGGGTACCTACTACTTCAACCGAAAAAGTTGAACATGTAGATCCCGTGAGAAAGGAATGAATTAATGAAAGGCAATCAGTGCTTCTCCACTTTGAGCATTTGAGCAAACTTAAATGCGTAAACTTAAAAATGCACAAAAAGTGCGTTAAAATGCGCGTCGTTTTGTGAGTATGTTGAGAATGAATCTGCTGTCGAGCAAGTTTGCTGTTTGACACGATCTCTCTTCCCTTGGCAGCAGCATAGGTGCGATGGCAAAACTCCATTGAAGCTGTAGCTTCAGTACATGGAAGCTCACAGCAAGGAAGTAAGATCTTGATGGGATAAACTGGCGGCAAAAAAACGTCACTTCCAGGGAAGTGGAGCTTTACTGTGTGTCTGTAGAGCATGGGTGGTCCTTGATTTTGACTGTCAGCAACCAGAGTGAGGAGGAGGAGTTTTTTTCTCCCCTATCCCCATGTGACGCAGTCCGGAGCAAATTATTTCACAGTGATCCAATTCTAAAGCAATTGTACATACTACATTGTAAGTAGACGACATAATCTCAGTGTTATTGAGTTTTGTTTGTTGGTTGGTTCATTAACCCATATCACCATTGTGGGAGGAGTAGCTTGCTAGTTAGTTCAGCCACCATGGCAGCGGACAGCGTTGCTAAAATCATATTGAATGTATGACAGACCCCAATCAGAAGCCACCACTTCAGTATTTGCATATGAATGTCTCCTAACCGGGTGTGAGATCCAGCAGCACTGGGTGTCTCCTCACTTTGTGTCCTCCTCAGGCTGGGTCTATCAGACTGCAGTATTTCTGCAACAAAAACAGAACATACATAAGTTATAGAGTTAGACTTTAGTTTAAACCAAAAATAATCCTGCAAGAGGGGAAGAGGAAGCAAATACAAATTGGTCAGTGATAATGCTTAAATTATACTGTGTTCATTTATCATGTTTAATGCTTTAGTATGATTACGATATCTTAGTTCTCTCGTTGTCACAAGGGCAAAACACAAGAAAACTTTGGGACATTTAACACCATGCATGATCAGATGTAATTACAATGTGCACACAACTATTAGGCAGGGATTTTGTATGTTATCTTTATATCCATGCATATTTTACAACTCCAAAGGCTATTCATATCAATTTTTTTTTTTATTGGTCCGTAGCACGTTATAAAAATACAATTAAACAAGAAAATGAAAACAAAATCCAGCAAAAATGGAGAGGAAAAAAATTGTTACAAAAGTAAATTTAAAATATTCGGAGAATAAAGTCATAATATTACAAGAAAAAAAGTTGGAATTTTAGTTGTAATATTGATATTGTACTGTATTGTAGTATTTATAATATTTATAAAGTTGTAATATTATGAGAAGAAAACAAGAACTATATAATTATGAAAGTAAGAAATTGAATAATACATAAATTAAATAAAAATCAAATTTAAGTAATTAAAATATTACCTAAAATGAGAAATGTTGTGAAAAAATTACAATAAATGTCAAAATATTATGGGAAAAAAGTTAACATTACGAAAAAAAAGAACATGTAAATGTTGAAATATTTCGAAAATTAAAAAAAAAAAAACAGAAATGGAAAAACGAGCAAAAAAAGTTCATACTAATAATGGGCTTTTTCACCTACATCACAAAGCAGAGATGCAGGCCGTTGTTTCTTTAAATATAAGTCTACATGTGTTGGTTTACAAAATGTAAAATATCAAATACCCATCCTTTGATTTTTCAATATGCGGCCCTCGATGGAAAATGTTTGGACACCCCTGCCTTAAAGCTTTATTGGTATTGAAGCTGGTGATATGAATTTCTTTCAATAGGAAGTGTCTCCTTGTCATCAGTGGGCCATTATCTAAGATAAAACGGGACAACAACAAAAACAAAAATCACTGAAAATGAGAAGTCAAAACATTTTGGGGGTAAATTTATTGCCACAGAGAGAGACGGAATATCAATTTTAAAAAAAAAGTGTAGTTTTTGATTAACAAGAATGGAGCAACGACTCATTACTACTGTTGTTTGACCTATGGTCTTAAACTTTTGATCAGCTGATGAACATCCTATTTCACTTCATGCTTGTTTGCAATAAATTGCTTATGCAAAAACATTTTTTGTCCCACTCCCATTTCTTCATTTTGCATTTTGAAGCTCTGTTTAAAAATTCTTGCAATTTTTCCAACTGGTCTTAACATTTTGATCAGGAGTGGACATGTGAAGTGTCTCAGTGTGCATGTTGGTAGGATGCTCACCTCTCCCCAACAAGATTCTGGGTTTAAATCTGTGGTCTTAAAACACATGAAGGATTTAGCACTAATAACTCCTACCATCACACACACTCGCGCGCACACACAAGTAAGTGCTTGCAGACACTTGCAGCTCTGTTTTGCAGCTATGAAAGGGCTTCTTGTGTGAACCAATGAACATATAAATAAATCATTGTGTCATAGTTTGCTCACTTCGTTCAACAATCCCTGCCTCTTTCTGGTACACGTATGACCAGTGGTCTAATATGAACACACAGGTAAATGTCTCTTTAGGTGCGTACAGTACGTAAAAGAAGATATAAAGTCACTGAGCATCTAAACCAACAACCAATGTGGAGTAGCTCACCAAAGTGACAAACTGACTGACACAATTGCCAAGTGGATTGCAACAGACTTCATTATATAGATTAAAATGAATGCTATGTAATTAATCCAATTAATCCAATTTACAATTAATCCAATTTAATCCACAGAAACCATGTGATTAATCTGATAAAAAAAAAAAAAATTGTAACCATTGGACAGCACTGATTCAAAGTGGTAATCTGTAGAGGTGCCTCGATACAAGTTTTTCACTTCCCATATGATACGGATATTGCAGCCTTGGGTATTGGCCCATCACAGGAATCATACTTGATCAAGTGATAATATTCAAACAGAGATCAATGATCAGCAACAATAGGTATGAGAAAAACTCACCCATTTACTCTTGAAGCATACAGTATGGGGCATAGGTTGATGGACAATGTAGTGGTGGCTGGGCACCACCGACAGGGGCTGGCTCTTTTCCATCATGGCTAATGACTTTCTCACTCTTTGCAAATATTTCAAACAGTGATGCCTGTTTCAGGGAGCCACAGGTTTGTTTCTTTGCCTCCGTGGTCTTGCAAAAAATCCTCATGCCATTTTTTTGTGATGCTACTTCAAATGCATGATGAGGTTGATTCCCCAGTTCGGTGCCACCACTTGAAACTTGTGCCTGACAAGTTTTGCACTCAGTTGCAACGGATCGTTTTTGGTTTTCAGTACAGAACCTTCTCCACGTTACACAGGCGTGCCTATTTCTCCACACAGCACATATTAAAGTGGCAGGAACGCAGGAAGTGTGCCTCGAGTGAGGCGTCTCCTTGGTAAATAAATACAGTGAAGCCCAGTGTTTGGCCTCGTGGCTAACAATAGGAGGCGCCAAGGAGAAGCCAGAACCTGGAAAGCCGCTTCCAGGGATGCCCAGCCAACTAGTCAAGACCGTCTTGACACCAGATCAGACCAATACACCAGCAAATAGTTAACAGGAACTTTCCTGATAATTGGGACGGCCTCCACAGAAGGGTTATAAGGAAGAGGAACTTTAGAGACAGCTTGGAGCTTGCTAGACCTTGACCTGGTAGCTGACCGTTCTCTCCAGCGCTGGCGTGGTTTGTATTCACTCCAAATAGAATAAATTGTTACTTACATTTTGTCCCAGATAGTTATTTCACAGTGGAAAAAATTAAAGAACCCGAGTGGTTCCGGCCCTTTATCAACTAACAACGTCCCTTATTATCACCCATTCTCAGTCTGTCTCTGAAAAAAAATCACATGTAAATGTGCAAGCAATGGTTTCCGTTTCAGGTTCAACTGTGGAGCTTTTTATGATGCTTTGATTGAGAACCCTGTCAAATATTCCTGCCTAATACTGAAAGATGCAAATGTGACATATCCCATTTGAATGAACACACACATGCATGACAGACTCAAGATAACGTGCTTAACAGGCTCCAACATGTCTGTACTGCGGTGCACATGCAGACTCATGGAAAGGAAATTTCGTCTGTGTCGAGCTTGAATGTGTACCTATAAGGTTTACAAAGTTTGTCAGTATTCAGAGAAGTCTTCCTGCTGTTTCCCCAACTACCAATCCAAGGCGTGTTTACGAAGCCTGCTGCGGGAAATGAGCAAAACCTCCAAACTAACAGAGCTGTGTTCACAGTCAGAACACAGAGAGCCACAGAACACCAGCTGAATGCAAGTCACTATAAGCTATACATAAAGGCAGCTTACATGTGCTTCACACACACACACACACACACACACACACTCATGAAGGAAAAACATACGTACCGGCGTGCATTTGCACATGCACACATGGCTGCATGAATATGAGGCCATAAAACGCTCAAACACACAAAAGAACACAGTACCTCTACTTTAAGTGAGTACATTTCTGTTCACAACCCCCCCCCCCAAAAAAACCACACATGTATGCACACACAAGCGCTTTCATCCCCGTCACTGCAACCCAGGAAAGAGAACCCCTCCTTCCACCATGCACACTGCTCAGGATCACAGGACGCCATTGTCCTGCCGTTAGAACTCAATTACGCAATTCTCTGCAACAAATTAGGAGGGGGGGGAGGAATACTGATGTTTGTGAGTATGCATAAAAACTTATGTTTGTGCTTGGTGATGACTACCACTACATTTTAGAATAAAGAAGAATAAACATTAAACCAGGTAACTTTTGGCTCTGTAAAAAACGCAAAAACCGCCAAGGGATACGGAGGCGGCATTTGTGCTGCAATAGTAGCTGCCACACTTGTGTCAACATACACATGCAAGCCAAGAGGAGTTGCTGCTTTACATCAACAAAGTCACACAAAAACACAAATTGGGCGAGTCGAAGCAGTAGCAAGTATTCCTGTTGACCTTGGAAAATGGAATCATGTATGTACAGATTAATCTGTGTATGAAAATCCCTTCGCAGTACCAACTGCCTATGCATGGAAGCAAGATTTCTTTGCCACAATTCAAGTCTGCAAATTGATCAAAAAGAACCGGACCAAAAACAACGCTTTTAGGTAATAGCAGCAGGTTATCTTTTGCTTTAGAGGCGAAAAACGACTGCGAGAGAGAAATCTTAGTTATGTAATATGATATGCAGTGTTGCATCTGTTCAGCTTTTAAAAACAACCTTCTTCTATGCAACCATTATGGTTACCTCTGCCACTGAGAGGTATGTGTTTGTGGAAGAAAAATATATATACCACAAAATAAAAAATCCTATTCAGTATTCGTTCATCTAAGCATGACAAAAAAATCCATTCAGATGCATTTGAAAAGAAGCCTGTGACATTTTCCAAAGGTGTAGTACACTCATTACAAGGGTGGAGGGACACACAAACATCTACTGTGCAAATTGACTCATGTCTGTGTGTGACAGCTTGGAAGTGAACGTGTGTGTGTGTGTGTGTGTGTGTGTGTGTGTGTGTGTGTGTGTGTGTGTGTGTGTGCGTGCGTGCGTGTGTGGTGGTGGTGGTGGTGGGGGGGGGGGGAGGTGCTTTCAACATGTTTACATCAATAAAAAAAAAAAAAAAAAAGAGTGAAGGAGAGAGTATGGCTATGTACACTCCTGACCAACATTTTTAAGAGCAAGAAGTGCAAGAATTTACATTTGCACTGTTGGAGCTTAAGGAAGCTCCAAGTAGAGCTTCAAAATGGAAAAGATTGCCATTTATTGCTATAAACATTAAAGTGCAATAGGCTGTTCATCAGCTGATCAAAGGTTTAAGAGCACAGCTTTTAAAAGGCAAAATCTTGGCAAAAACGTGGATTGAATGTGATTTTGTGTCAGGTTGACACTTTCATGAGCTAAGCTCTTGATGGCAAAGGCAAAAAAGCTTTCCCTCTTTCATCGCGGCGGGATTGTTGAGGTGCATAAGTGCACAGCACGCCATTGCTGCTGAGCTTGGACACAGTAAGACAGTCATCTGAAATTTCTTCAAAGATCCTGAGTGTTATGAAACAAAAAAAGTCAAGTGACAGAGCTAAAAAATTTAAAAAAAAAATTTTAAATCACAGGACCATCATCGGCCCATATGAAGGTTGTTACTGGTGCCGAGTGCAGTCCAATAACCAAAAAGTGTCTTCAATGGACACAAAATTGCCCATTTGGAAGTTACACAAGAGCACCAAACATGAAATATTGAAAGGTGGAAGTTTTATTCTCCAACGAGAAAAAATGTAATCTTGACGGTCCTGTTGGCTTCCATTCCATTCCGTTACTGGCATGACAAGGAGATCCCACCTGAGATGTTTTCCACACGGCACAGTGGAGAAGGCGCCATCATGATCTGGGCTGCTTTTTCCTTCAATGGAACAATGGAGCTTCAGGTTGTGCAGACGTGTCAAACGGCAACTGGCTATGTGGAGATGTTGCAGGTGGCATCCCTCATGACCGAAGGCCCTCGTCTGTGTGGAAATGACTGGCTTTTTCAGCAGGACAACGCTGCAGTTCACAATGCCCACCTGAAGGAGGACTTCTTCCAGAGCAATAAGCTCTCTCTTTTACAGCTGATAAACAAGAATGGCACAGCTACTCATTACTGAATCCTTTTTTGAACATTTTATTTCTATTTTTAGGAGGGTTTCAGATTTTTTTTTAGTTATGGTCTAAAAGTTTTGATCAGCTGATGAACAGCCTATTTCACTTTAATGCTTGCTTGTAATAAAATGCTTACTCATTTACTGCATTTTGAAGATCCAACAGTGCAAAATGTCAGTTCTTGCCATTTTTCAACTGGTCTTAACATTTTGATCAGGAGTTTATCAAAATGCCCCCGTCAATACTGTACTTCATGAAATAGTGGCCGGTATTTACTCCACTACAGACAGTTAGTGTTTATTACAGGCAGGCCTATTTGAGACAACCATTATTTGTATTAGAGCGGAAGCTCCACATGCAGCTGTCGGCTGACTGGTCAAGAGAGAGTTTTTATTTTGTGTACTTTTTATTAGTCTTGGCTCCTATCAATGACGTACTGCAGTTAGAGGCGGAACTTTTAAGTTTCCTCACAGTCACTTATCACTGATTCACCTTGTGTGACGAGAGTGGCCAAAGCAAATGTTGGATTTTGTTTGACCTTGTGGAGCCATGGGTTTTTTTTTTTGTTTTTTTGGTTTTTTTTTACTACTGAGGGGGGAAAAAAAGAAGACTGTCAATTTGACATGTTTATTTGAGACATGTTTATTTGTTAGTGGATGATGCATGCAGCGACTCATTGAGGTCCGGTGTCTATCAGAGCAGAGGCCATCATTTAAGGATTTGATGTTTATTCATGAGCTAAAGTGACCTGTTAGATGCTTTTACTTAACCTGCAGGGAATCTGGATTGTGGGTAGAAAACAGTCTATTTTTAGTCAGTATGTATGAATAAGCAAAACGTCATTGTGAGTGGATGTACAGGCATCTACATCTCGGTGCTTTTCTCTGTGAAAAGGAGTATGCCTGTGTGTGCTTGTGATTGTGGTGTTTGTTAGTGTGTGTGTGTGCGTGTGTGTGTGTGTGTGTGTGTCTAAAAGGCGGGACTCACTGTCTGCTGCTGTGCTGCCATTGGGCAGTGATCCCAGATCAACAACCATGCCGTCCAGACAGACGTTGAGCTCGCCTCCCACTACAACTAAGCCTTTGTTCTCCGTCTGCAGCGCCAGGCTCAGCTGGACGTTCTCCACTAGTGAGATAAGAGACAAAAAGATGATGTGCTTAGGACAGAAGAGAATGGGTGATTAACTACAAAGAGAAAGGACTCCAATTATGTTCTGTTGCCCTAAAGCCCTTTCCAGCGAAGGCCACATACTGAAAACTGACAATATCTTTGCGTGTCAATTTATGGCACAATAGACATTCCAAAACGCATCTGGATTGTTTTATGACTCAATTAAATAAGTTTGTTTGTCCTGTCAAATTTTTTCCTTTTTTTTTTTTTTTTTAAATGAATCTCGTGCATCGTCTCATCTCGAGGGTCGGGTATCTCGTGACACCCCCAGTAAAAATCCATTTTACTACAAAAATATGACCGACAAGTAAAACAGGTCAATAAAAAACCTGGAGCCGTTTATGAAAGAAACTTTTTCCTTCTTTATTATATATTTTTTCCTTCCTTACAATGTTACCAACGCTTAACCGTCAACATAAAAAATATTAATACTTATAATATTATATGGAAGTATTTACACAATGCAACATTTATTTCAGTCATGGCATTGTTAACACATTTGATATACTACAGCCTAAATCATCATCATCACTGACTTGTCATGAATTCAACTAATCACCCAGAGAGACAAATTAGCTTAAAGCTATATTGTGTGGGACTTTGGGGGTATACTGCAAAGCGAGTTTAGTAGGTTGGTGAGGTGCATTGAGTATAAAGCCAGGCTTGCCTGTTCACCGAAGGTAGCTCTTTTAAAGCAACTATATCACCATACTAACTTAGGCTAAACTCATAACCACCAGGTTATATCCAGACCTTCAGCTTAAAATCGGCTATGAAAGCGCTGCGGTTTCACTGTGTAACTCATTCCGAGATGGTGTCACCATTTATTGAGAACCCGGTGGGAGCATGAACAACTCAGGCACTACTATGATGGGAGTGGCTACTTTGAGATCGCAATGATTCCCTAGCACTCCTTGATTCAATTCTCTATAAGAGATATAGATTTTTAGCAAAGAGAGTGTGCTCAATTTTGAGCTTAGCATCAGGAATAAAATGCAATTTTGCTGGAGGAATAAGCACTCTGAGGCATCAATCAACCGAAACAAATCTTCTTTATTCTAACAATCAGGAAAAGCTTGATACAAAAAAAAGTCGCTGCAAAACACAGTGCCACCTAGTGGTCACCACAATGTCCAGCATTGTATTGCCATAAATTATAAAAATAGACATATTTAAAAGATGTAAAAAAACCCAAAAACACAATTGTTGATTCAAATTATTTATTTATTTTTTTTAATGGATAAGGGATGATATGTCAAAGTTGCGCAATGTTGAGCATTCATAAATGAAAAGACTAGTAGGGTATAGTTAGTATAATAAGCACTGTTAATGTAAATGTTTCATATTTACACGCTCAGCATTATTCTGCCAGCGGTCCTCTCTTGCTCTGTTGGCGATGACAGTGCTTTTGGCAGCGATAATCTCCTCATAACGCTAATAATTACTTGCTCATATTTTGGAAAATACATCAGCTGGCATGGCCACATTTTTGAGCGGAAGTAAAATAATATGACGTCAAGCACCACCTCTTGTTTGAACGCTCACTGAACGCAAAGCAATGAACAGGACAAAGTAAGACAGGGGAATTCAGGTTTTGTTGAGCTGCATATTGAGCACAATCCTGGGTTTGTTGAGCCATTTTATACCCCACTTGAGTCTTGGCCACTGTCCTGTTTATTTACAACAACCAGTGTTATAAATCTACAAGATTTTTATAACACATACCCGTCTTTGTTTTTAGGGAACTTGAAAAATGACAAATCTGGTCTTTTGGACCGTCTATTAGAGCAATTACTCGCTGAGCAGTCTGCCGAGGACATGTTTATGATGAAATGTTTCTGGATTCTGCGGACATCATGGCGGCCAAACCCGTGCAGAGCATATTTTGGAAGTAGATGCAGAGTTGACTGTCCTATTCATTGCTTGTGTCCTTGGCTTTCAGGCTAACGTTGTGCCTCCACTGGTCTTTGTCGCCTTCTGGTGGGCTTAACGCGTAACTACAGTTTTTTGTAATTGTCACATTCTACTTGCCAAAGCCACCTCATTTCCAATGTCCCATGCATGATATTCATGCCCATAAATGTATGTAAACTTCTGACCGCCATGGATATTGTGTCAACATTTTGACATTTGATTGGTTGGGAAACTTGAGGAGTTAGCGGACAAAAAAATGAGACCGAATAAGAAGTAGAGGAATAAATTGATGAAAAATGGTGTATGGTGCTTGTCAGCATTCACACAATTATGCACTACCATGCATGTGTATTTCTGCTGAGACACATTAATTATTTCTGTAAGTCATTATGGAGTGTAAGACAACAAAATATCAGGAGAATCTCGACTGGGGTGGGTCATGCTAGTCAAAATATTCAGATATTTGGGACAGCGACGGCTCGGTAACGTCATTGTTTTCAAAAAGAAGTGGGTTGCTGGTCTACATGAAAACGACAAGCTGGCATTTTCAGATTTTCCCACTCTGGAAGCCGTTTTCAAAAAATACTGTTTCAGGTCACCCAGGACGCCATTTCCGTATGGCTCAAAGGCTGAAACGATAAAATACTTTGCCGTTTTGACCTGAAAATGTTTCCGTGTGGATAGCCCTTGTGAAGTCTGACCTTCATCGTCTCGGGCCCTCACAGGAGGAGGAGGTCGCAACTCCCCTCGCATACGTGGTCTCCTATACGAACTAACATTTTAGCATTAATTGTCAGACATTTTCTCTGGAAGCTGTCTTTTCAGATTTTGAATAGATTTCTCTCCTTACAAGCAAATTTGATTAAATTGTACCGCTGATTACTCTCGAACTTGAACTTGTCTTGTCTCTATTTCTATTTTGGATCTAGCAGCAAAAATTCCCTTGACAATGATATACATTTAAAGACAAAGCTTTGTGTTATTAGTATGAGAAATTCTGTTTTTTCTCGTTATATTACGCCTTTTACTTTATTTATCACATTTTTGCTTTTTTTTTGTTTAATTTTAATTCTACAATGTACTGTGCAGTTAACTGTCTGCGTCGCCGCAGATCAGTTTTTTTTGGGAGGGAGGTGCTGCGTCACGCTACAGGCAGAGACTCAAGGTTTCCTTATGCTCCAGCGTCATGGCTGGCAGAAACCAGGGAAATACAGCATATTGCGTCGCAGAGATTTTATTTAAAGGTTAAATGCATACATGTTGGCAGGTCTGCATTTATTGCGCTTTCCGTGCTTATGAACAAGACTGTGTGTGTGTGTGTGTGTGTGTGTGTGTGTGTTCAGTGCGTCCTTACTCTTGCCATCATGCATGTGCAAAGTGTCCAGCAAGTCTATGGTCGCGCTCCCCAGCAACTCTTTCCTCAGCGTGTGGCAGCTCCACAGCTTCAGATCCAGACGACTCTGAGGCGTCACGTTCCTGGAAAATGTAAAAACAAGGCAGCAGTCTAAATTTTATGTGTAAACCAAAAAAATTCTCTCATTGTTAAACACGCTTCATCTATATCCTAGCTTCTCCAAAGTGGGGTACACCAACTGTCACGGGGGTACATGAATAAAAATTTAAAACAATTAGTTCACAATTAACACATTTTAACAGTTTCTTCTTGAAGATTTAATTTATATAGCCGTTCTAATTCCTGCACGGCGTGTGCGTGTCTGGATGAGAGAGTGAGGGTCACTCCGAAAACAAGGCTTTATCACTGGTTATATGTATTTGTGTACTTTGAACATTGGTTTATCATTGATCAAAATTTTTACACAAAATTACTTATAAAACTAGACAAAGCAATTTCATCAGAAAGTGCGTGTGAATGCTAAAGCTGAACTGAAATTTCCCAGAAATGTGCAGAAATGTAATGCTGAGGATGGAACCAGCAACCGCACAGTGGCCTAATGATTAGCATGTTGGCCACAGAGTCAGGAGATGCGGAAAATCTGGGTTTGTGCGTGGGTTTTCTCCGGGTACTCCGCTTTCCTCCCACATTCAAAAAAATATGCATGTTAGGTTAATTGGAGACTCTAAATTGGAGACTCTAAATTGTCCATAGGTGTGAATGTGAGTGTGAATGGTTGTTTGTCTATATGTGCCCTGCCGTTGCCTGGCGATCTGTCGCTCTACCCTGCCTCTTGCCCAAGGTCAGCATACCCCTGTGATCCTCATGAGGACAAGCAGCATAGAAAATGGATGGATGGCACCAGCATCCGTCAGGTTGGGAGGCATCTAGAGATGTCCCGATAGAATATTGATATCGAATATTGGGCCAATATCAGCAAAAAAAAAAAAACTTCAGACAACAAATCGTGCTAACAAAGAGTACGTTGCAACTGAGTGCAAAACTTGTCATGCACAACTTTCCCGGTGGTGGTGACATTGTGGATAAAACTATACCCCACATGTTTAAAGATGTAAATGGGTGAGTCTTTCCTCATACCTACTCTTGTTGAGTATTGTTCTATGTTTGAGTAATATCACTTGATCAAGCCTTTTCCATCAAAATAAGTCATCAAAGTATGTATTATTCGTGTTGATATTGGATCAATATCTGCATCGACCAAAATTCAAAACAACATGCAATATCTGTATTGTATCGGAAGTAAAAAGTTGCAGCAGGAGGCAACCACTCTACGACCTGAGCTATGCCACCGTGTGCAGCATAAGCAGAATGTTCCATGTCATGTTACATGTAAACGAAATTCCCACAACAGGGGGTGTCATGGAAATTGTCCATTCATTTTCAATTGGAAAAATGTCAAATAATATTGAATTATGAAAAATGTGGGATTTTTTTTTTTTTTTTTTTTTTTTTAGAAAAGTCCAGGTAGTTAGCCTACATGTCCTGAATGAGCCAAACACGTTCATGTTGGAATGGTTAGAAGCAGTTGACAAATATGGGAAAGAGTTAGCAGACAACAAAATAACGCACAATAAATAATAATGCCTCTCAGCTTTCAAACAACTAAAGGGGTACAACACAGGTTCTCACAGAGTGAGGTCTTCGTTCCACTGCAGCTCCAGGTGTCCTGTACGTTTGCCTGTCTTTTTGGTTTCACTGGACAGGCCATCTGCCGTCACCTCCACAAAGGAGCTGAGCCGAGAGTGACGGCTCGGCAGCTTGGGAGACTGCGGTTTCGCCGACACCACTGTGAACACATCAGACAATACCAGGGAGTATATTTTATATTACGTATATATTTCATTCCTGTCATTCTTGAACAAAGAATTGTATTATCTAAATGAATCCTTTGCGGAATCAGTCCCTTTAAAACTGCGCTCAACTTTTTGCTAGTGTTCTGTAGCCTAGTAGATAGTCCAGAAACTTGGAGAAGTTATACAGGTATACAACAGCTAATTCTGAGCCACGTCTACATGTTCTGAACGCGAACATAGACTCCGCTATTTTTATTGTTCCGTAATCATCTTTACCAAGCTCACTAAACAGCAAAGCGTAACGGCAGTGTACCTGAAAACCAGCTGTGGCTGGCGTGACTGACTGAGCGTGTGTCCATCAAAAGCTACAGTTACTGTGAAGCATTAAGAGGTTGTTACCTTTTAGAATTAACTGAGACTTTTCAATGGAGTGAACGCCAGCAGGTCTGGTCACACTGGCGGCTGCCATGGCATCACAGCACTGAAACACACACACACACACACACACACACACACACACAAACATATTTCCATTGTGTCAAAAAAAGGGGAAATACATCTCCATAAACCGTATGGCATACTGTGTCAAAACCTTGACGCAAGGTCAGACAGCATGTTGGCTTTTACAATGGGACTACAATAACGATATATAATAAAGATCAATATGTCAGTGTAGTTTAACCTCACCAAGGTGACTGCTGACCGCTACTGCACCTCCACCTGGGACCATAAAGCATTCACACCAAAACATTTGCATCACAGTGGCATACCAGCTGAACGACTGCGCCGCCTGAAGTACATCTAAATTCGCCGTAAATCGGAATAACTTTATGCGTGGGTCACCTAAGCGTCCTAATCCCAAAACTGCTTCCAATGCTCCGTCATTTAAAAGCCACCGACGCGTTCTAATAAACACGGAAGACGGTTAAAGGCGTTTCGACGGAGCACAGTTATTTCACGCAAAAATGGTGTTCCAATTTCCGGTTCGTTTTGCCAACTCACAGCGATGAATGGCAATACAAATGAATACGACAGCTGCAATTCCAGCAATTCGAGATGGAACGCAAGATGTTGTATGTGTGAACGAATGCGACGTAATACCCAGGCCGTTTGTCTCTAAATAAACAATGGAACTGTTATGTTGATGTTCACGTTTACTTTGAAGTGACCACCACAATAACTTCCGGTGTGTATGTCCCAGAAAAATTGACTTATAAGAGGCGAACTGTTAGCGAGCTAGCATTGTGGGGGTTTAATGAAAAAGACGCACACAAAACCCGTTATGATCGACTGGAAAGAAGTAAAGCGTCCTTAGCATTTCATACGGAGCAACGTGAGTGTGTTGACACACTAAAAATGGCTCAAATATAGACTTCCTCATTACCTTTCTCAGCTGTGCTTCTCTGCTGTAGCGGGTGAACTTCCATTTCCGGCCAAGTGACAATATCACGTGACCTATCTTTTTTTTCGTTCTATTTCCGGCACAGTGACGATACTACGTGACGTGACATATTTTTCACTTTAATTTCTGGTACAGTGACAATGCCACATGCCCTTCATATATCATGAAGTAAAATAAAGCAAAAAAAGAAAAATGAATGAGATTCTGTAGCTTCTTCATATAAGAGCCTGGGAATGGCGCCACCAGATGGCACAGTTTTTGTTTCTTTTGAAAGTGTTTAATTTGTGTGTTTATGTGTGCTTATATTTAATACAAATATACGCAAATACATTTTAATCGTTTTTAAAAGAGTCAGTGACTTGTTTCTACTGTTTGTCTGGCCGATTTGCTGCAGGTGTGAACGATACTGGAAATTTTGGTATCAATCTGATAATAAATACAGAGCTGGAATTGGAGATACTGACATAGGTAGGCCTACTCTATTTTTTTTTTTTTTACTTTAAATTTTAGATTTTTTTTTATTATTTTCGGTATTTTTTGCATTGAATTTTCACATTTTAGTTTTTTTAGGCTTTTAAGCCAACAAAATATTTATAAATTATTAATAAAAAATATTTATAAATTATAAATACTTGTGTGTTTTTTCATTTCATAATATACAAATACAATAATATAGAACAATTTAACAATAATAATAAAATTATTCCTTTATTTTACATACAATCGTTGAAGCAAAATAAAGTCAATAGTGCAAAATAAGCAAAAAAAATTAGCAAAAGCTACTCGTGGCTCTCATTCAAATCCTTAAAAAACGTATTCACTGAGTTTAAACAATATACAAATATACAAATACTGTATAGCAATATGTAGCAATGCAACATTACCAGCAACACAACAAAAAACAGAAATAAAAATAAACATAGAAGAAAGGTGGAAAAATGTTGAGCTCATCATGCTAGTAACAGTCTGATACTGATACTAGGTTTGGTATTGATAGGACAGGATTGATATCAATGACAGCACAGTATCAAAAAAATGAATACTGACTCATCATCAGTGTGAGCCTGGAGTTTTCTTTCTAGAGAGGAGACAATAATAGCGTGGTTTGATTGGCATGAGTGACAGGCGCAATGTTTGTACCGTGCATTTTGCTCTGGAATCTGGAGTGCAGAAAACCGTCTGTGAAGTTGTTCATTGCTCAGTGTCAGTGACGTCCACCTGCCTCGCTGTTCCTCCTCGAGTCACCTGAAGCAGACCAAACCATGAACTAAAGAAGCAGAAAATAAATACAAAAACATCAAAACAGGTCAAGTCACATTTTACGGTTGTGTAAGAAAGAGTTGGGTGAAAAACTACCTAACAAACAGAATATAGCCTGTGGCGTACCCCAGGGATCAATCCTAGGACTAAATTAGTTTATTTTATATACAGTGCAGTGCAAATTAAATCTGTAAGGCCGTGAAAGACTTAACCTTAGTACAATTTGCAAATGACACTGCTGCGTTTTGTTAACATAAAAACAACAACAGTGGGAATTTTAATTCAGTGAAAACTGAATTAAAACATTTCAACCGAACTCTTTGGTAACTGCAGTAAATATACTCAACCACAAACACAGATGGACCAGGGGGACACCAAGGATGTCCAAACGTTTTCCAGCGAGGACCACGTAGTGAAAAATGAAAGGATACAAGGGCCACTTTGATATTTTTTAAGGTATGCAAGAAGTGAAATATATTTCAAGAAAAAAAACTGCATCTCAGCTTTGTGACATAGGAGACAAAGCCCGTTATTAGTATGAACTTCGCTTTTTGTTCTTTTTTTCGACATTTTTGCTGTTTTTTTAATCTTCCAAATATTTCAACTTGTTTCTTAAATAATTTTTTGTAGATTTTCTTTTTGCAATATTATGACTTTATTCCCACAATATTTTGACTCTATTCCCATAATTTTTCCCCAAAGTAATTTCCAAAAACAACTTTGTTTTGTTTTGTTTCTCATAATACGTATTACAACTCTGAAAAAAACAACTCAACACAAATTCAAATGCTACTAAATGTATTTTTGATCATAATATTACAAGTTTATTCTTGTAAAATTGGGCCTTTTATTCTTGTTAAAATACGACTTTTTTTGTCTTAATAGTTTGACTTTATTCTTGTAAAATTACAACTTAAAAGAAGAATTTCCAACTATTACAACCTGCTTCCTGTAATTTTTCTTCCTCTTTCTTTCCTCTTTATTCTCAGAACTTCATAACTTTTTCCAAAAAGTACAACTTTATTTGCTGTTTTGTTTGTTTTTCATACTATTACGACTTTTTAAAAAAAACAGAGCAAACAACAAAAACAAAAAACAAAAATGTACGAAAAGTGATGCAATTTTTCCCATAGGAAATCATGTAAATCCAGCCAACCTGTTTTAGAAGCAAAAACCGGGGTGTATGTAAACCGAGGTTTGCCTGTATTGTTAAAACCATAAAAGCACAATCGATCATTTTTACGGCACAATACAGTACAAACGCAGAACCAAGAACAAGACAATTTTTGCTCCGTTTGGAGAAAGTTGGTGGGGCTGGATGACGTCGCAGCAATTATTCTTTAATCCTTCGTAAAGAATTGCAGCATAATCAACCATTTGAGCAGCACAAATCGAGCACAAACGATGTGACAAACGATGTGACAATCTTTTATGAATTTGCCGCAAATGGGGGACTGGTTGAACTTAAATTGACCTACACAATAATACTCAAAAGCAAAAATAGCGCATGTGGCGATTTTAACGGCACAAACCAGCACAAGCACAGCATACGTTTTTGCATGGGGTGGGTGGGGCAACTCCAAGCAGGTCGCAATCCTGCCTCTATTGTTGAAAAGGAAAATGAAATAGGGCAAGTATCCCAACTCACACAGCACGTGTGTGTGGTTGCTACTCGGAAGTGAAGAACAACCTTTGAACCGCCTTCTCACATGTGCTTCATGGGGGTGAGGTGTTGTGCAATTATTAACCACTGAGTTGATACAACAGAACGGCGGAAGAGCATCGAGACGCAAGGTAAGCTCGAGAGTTGCTAGAATAAATGAAGTGACTTTCGGAAAGGGGAAGGAAGGATCGACTCAGCAGCAGCCGCAGCAGCAACAAAAAAGGAAGACGACAGTTTTGATGTGTGCAGCATTCACACGCCAGCAGTGTCACATAAATGGACTACAGCACGGAAGAAACGCAAGTGGCCAGGAGTATCGAGCTGAATGATGGCTCAAAAATGCCAGTTTTGGGCCTGGGGACATGGAAGGTAAAAAAGACTCACACTCATAAAGTATATGGTTTTTGTCCCTGATTGGTTGTCTTGAAAATAGTGTACGGTATGTCAGAGGTGTCCAAACTGCACCCCGGGCGCCATTTGGCTGTTTTTTTCTAAAAATATAATTTAACAAGAAATCTAAAAAAAAAACACAAAAATGGAAAAATCCACAGTAATTTTACAAGAATAAAGTCTAAATGTTAAAAGAAAAAAACATTCAATCTAATGACACAAAAGGCAGAATTTCACAAGAATAAAGTAATGTTATCAGGAAAAATAATGTTGTTTCAGTAGTTGAAATATTAAAACAAATAAATTAAGTTGTAATATAAATGTAAAAAAAAATAAATAAAACAGAGACTGAGGTTTAAATTTTTTGAAAATTATGGAAAAAGTCACAACACTACAGGAATAAAGTAAAAACATTATGGGAATGAAGCCAGAATATTATGAGAAGAGAATTTACAAGACGAAAGTTGAAATATTTGTAAAATTATATTTTAAAAAAGCCACCTCAGAAATGGAAAAAACAGCATAAATTTTGCAAGAATAAAGTCAAAATATTACAAGAAAAAATACGAGAATAAAATTTAAAAAAATACGCACTGTCATGTTCTGTGTGCTGCGCTGCTGCCCTCTGGTGGTGATCTGTTGCAGCACACCCTCGAGCTTTCTTAGTCTCAGTTATTCCTGCCTGGTTATTTCCCTCGTAGCGGTGAGTGCATTAAGTTTTTCTGCTTCCTGCTTGGTTTTCAGCAGCACCCTCTGTTAATCTTTTCCCCCTCTGCCATTTTTGTGCAGCTTCCTTAGTTCCTAGTTTTCCTGTTTGTTTTCCGTGCAAGCAACCTTAGTTCTTGGTTTGCTTCCCCGTGACTAGGTCAATAACACTTGCAATATTATGAAATCAATAATGTCATTTTAGCAGCATACAGTTGAAATATAAAAGAAATAATGTTTATTTAAAAAGATGTAATATTATGAGAAACAAACAAAATAAAAAAAAAAGTTGGGGAAAAAGTTTTGAATATCGTGGGAATAAAGTCCAAATATTATGAGAACAAAATTTACAAGAACAAAGTTTAAATATTTGTAAAATTATAAAAAAGCAACAGCCGAAATAGGAAAAAAACAGAAGGTTGACAAGAATAAAATCAAAATATTATGGAAAAGTTGTATTCTAATGAGGAAAAAAGAACAATTTGATGAGAACAAACGCATAATATGAGGAAAAATGTCATTTAAGTAGCACAGAAATGAAATATTAAGGAAAAAAGACATTTTTTCCAATTTAACAAAGAAAAATAAGAAATAAGTCAATTATGAGAAGAAGTTTTACAAAAGGAAAGAAATAGTTGGAACGTTTAAAGAACTGCTGTAATTTCAGGATGAAGTAAAAATATGAAAAAGTTATCGAATGAGAAAAAAAGGTTGCAATTTGTAATGTTAAAACTTGTAATGTTATGGTAAAAAAAGCCATTTTAGTAGCATTTCGCCTGCATCACATAGTTGAGATGTAGTTTTTTTCTTGAAATATATATTCAAAGTGGTAAAGTTGCATCTTTTCGTTTTTAATTTTGTGGCCCTCGCTGGAAAAAGTTTGGACACCCCTGATCTATGCCAATTTCAACAACACTAAACAATATATTTCATTTATTATATATAAGTTACTGTTCAAGCTATGCCCTGCAGTTCTTTTACTCTCGTATTATAAATATGACAAACGAATAAAGCATGGCCATCACCGTGACATTTAGCTCAGTTTTGAACAGAGGAATTGCAGCCTGTGTAATTTGCTGTCATCCACAATTTGACAGAAAGGATTTTAATGATTTTAAAATAACGTGCGTCTTGTTCCAGCCCTGCCATCTTCCTCGTACGTCAGTCCAGGGTGCCGTGGAAGCCGCCATCGCAGCTGGCTACCGCCACATTGATACCGCGTACTGCTACGGCAATGAAGTGGAGATTGGCAAGGCGCTCCACTCCATGATGCGGCGGGGCATCATTAGACGGCAGGACATGTTCATTGTCAGTAAGGTAAGGTTGGTGGTGGAAAGGTTAACAGCAAGGAAGGGGAAAACAACCTCAGCGGTTGGCTGAACGAAGCAATCAGTCTGGGAAAGATGTGCAGGTGAAAATGCTAAAGGATGAACAGGGAAACATCTGGACCAGTGAATAGGGTGTGATGCCAAGATGGAAAACCTACTTTGAAAAGCTGAGGAATGAGGAACATGAAAGGGAAAGAAGCACAAATGAGTCCTGAAGAAGAGCCTACAAGAAGTCAGCTTGGAAGAAGTGAAAGAAGGAAGAACGGGAAAGCGGTCAGTCCGGACGACATTCCAGTAGAAGTGTCTCGCAAGAGAGCTGGGAGATTCTTCAAAGTGTCCACTTGAGTCGATAAGTCACCCTTTCTGTCTTCTGGCTGAGTTGCCCAGCCCTCCTAGCCAAGGATTGGTTCAAACCAGATGTGACCAATAGACCAACAGTTAACTGGAAGTTTCCTGATCATCGGGATCGCCTCCACAGCAGGCTTGTGAGGAAGAGGAACTTGGTTTCACTTTAGAGATCGCTTAAACCTCGCTAGACTTTGGCTGGTGGACTGACGGTTCTCTCCAGCGCTGGCATTGCAATTGCTTGACTCTATAGTACTCCTTTTACTATTAAATTGTCAACCTTACTGGACACTTAGCATTATTTCAATCAAAGAATCTGGGTGGACTTCGCCCAGAGTCGTCCAATTTGCGTAGTAAATGTGCACTTTGGGTTATGTCGGCCAATCCGAGGGGCGTTGACTTAAACGGTTCCACTGTGTATACCCTGTGATTGACTGGATGGATGTTTTTCAAGTCCTCTTCATTGTATTCACTTTTACTCTGAATCCTTCTGTCAAACGTCTGTTTTTAGTTGCGGCGTACGGATTATGAACTTGAAGACGTCCCATTGTGCCTCAATAAATCACTGCAAGATCTCCAGTTGGACTATCTGGATCTATACCTCCTACACTCCCCTGTTGGAATAAAGGTTGGTGTCATTGTGCCTGGATTTTTGTGCATTTCTCTGAATCCTTCTTTACCTCCTTCCCTCTCTCATCCAGCATTACATCTCAGAATATTGTAGCTGTTCGGGGTATCATTTAAAAGCAAATAGACATAAATGTTCCTGTGACTGACTGCTGACCAGTCCACATGTGGCCCACCACTTGCCCAAAATCAGCTGGGATCGGCTCTGGCTCCCCTGTGACCCTGAACAGAATAAGTTGCTGAAAATGAATAAAAAAATAAATACTATCCATTAATCCGTTTTCTATGCCGCTTATCCTCATTAGGGTCACGGGGGTACACTAGATAGGACAGGCATCGCCAAAGTGTGGCACGGGGGCCATTTGGGGCCGGCAGCGGTTTTATTATTGGCCCATGGCACGTTCTAAAAACATCAACAAGAAAACTAAAAAAAAAAAACTAAAACGACAACAAAAATGGAAAAATCAGCAGTAATTTTACAAGAACAAAGGTGCAATTTAATGAGACAAAATCTTAATTTTACAAGAATGATGTTGCAATATTATGAGGAAATATCAAAAAGTCATTTTAGTGGCATAAAGTTGAAATATAACGACCTTATTTTTTTCCATCCATTCATTTTCTATGCTGCTTGTCCTCACTGGGGTCGGGGGGTATGCTGGAGCCTAAGTAGTTCCAATTTTTAAAAACTGAGACAAACATCAATTTACAAATTACCGACCAGTTTCCTTATTACACCAATTTTCTAAAATTATCGAGAAGCTATTTAATAACAGGTTGGACAAATTTATTAAGAATGAATTACTAGCAGGTCGTCAATACGGATACAAAGCTAACATTTCAACTCCTATGGCACTGACTGAAATCACGGAGGAAATCACTGATGCTACAGACCACAAAGTGTGCAGCTGCAGTATTTAAGTCACATACTATTCAGTTTCACATATTTTGCAATGTGTTGCTGCTGACATTTCAAAATTTCCTCTTTCGGTTTGTATGATATTTAAAGTTAGTTAGTAAACTTATTTCTGGATCTTACAAAAGCCTTCGATTCAATTAATCACAATATTTTAACAGCAAAATTAGAAAGGGAATCAGTGGATTAGTTTTGAATTGGGTTAAAAGCTCCCTAGCAAACGTGTGGAGTGTGGAGTACCCCAGGGGTCAATATTGAGACCAAAACTGTTCAGTTTGTATGTCAACATTTGTAAAGTGACAAAGGACTTAAAGTTGGTATTATTTGCGGATGATACCACTGCCTTTTGTTCTGGCGAAGACACACAAGAATTATCCTTGAACATAAGTAAAAGTAAAATAATGCTATCTGGAAATCGCAGAAAGGATACGTACGACCAAATACAAATAGACGGAGTGGATATTGAAAGAGTGAATGAAAATACATTTTTGGGGATCATAATGGATGAAAAAATGAGTTGGAAATCTGATATCAAAAATATACAACAAAAGGTGGTGAGAAATACTTAAATATTGAATGTTATATGCGAGAACAACGCTGAAAACCCACAGCATTTCAGTATGTAGAAGGAAATTATGGAACGGATTGAGCGAGAAACTCAAACAATGTACCAAAAAACAGTACAAGCAGTTGATGTTTGCTAAATACCAGGCAGAAGAGTCTTGAACTTGCTTTATTATGCTTGTCTTCATCTTATTTATTTATTATTATATGAATAATATTATGCGGAATGCAGGAAGTGAATAATATGCACTGCACAAGATGTGGAACGGGTGGGGTGGTACGATTAAATAAGATTTGCTTCTTCCTACTCCTTTTGGACATGTGGAACTGTGAATTGATTCATGAGATGTTTTCCATTGTAACCTGCATGCATGTTCAAATGAAATTAAACCAGAACAAACCAAAATAAAGTGGTAATTTTGGGAAAATTAGGTTGGAGAGACAATTATAATATTATGGGAATAAAATCATAATATTATGCAAAAAAGAGTAAAGTCTGTCAACATTTCAGCTAAATCAAATGTTCTTAAATGTCTCCACAGAAAACGGGTTTCCCAAGAAAGGACGATACCAATTACATAGACTATGTGGCTGTATGGAGGGTGAGAACACTTTGGTACCTCAAATTCACCAACTGCTTTCTGTCCATCAAGTGGCTTTCCACTCAATTCACAACCACACTGATGCGGTACTGCTCTATTTTTTTTTGTCCATTAAGTTTTTGCGATCAATTGACATAGTTCACGGACTTCATCAAACAACATGCTTACGATGATCTGCACAATAAAGTAACTCAGCCAGTTTCAACTATTCCTGTAGAGTTGCTGAAGTCAAGTGGCCACAGTGTTAATATTATATTATATTAATTGCACAACCGTTCTTACGAAGGGTGCCAGATTCGGACTAAAAGTCACAATAATTTAACTGTACATGACTAAAACCCACACCACTTTTAAAACTATTACAACCTGTCTGTAAAAAAAACACCTTTTCAAGAGGCATTAAAACAATCAAAAGTTATTTTAACTGCAGCAAAGCATGTTGGGAAACGCGTAATCTGCCCAGCCCACAGACGCAAACTCTTCCGTGTTACACATTTTGTGGATTGTGATGTTTTTGTGTTGATATAAAATACTGTAGCTTTTGCCCGGACGTTGGGAGAATGACGAAGAGGTGGTTGATCAACTTTGACTTTTTTGAAACAAACAACCATGCCAAAACAATGATAGTCATACAGTATATCTGCAGTCATTGCCCATCTCCCTTTTCCTGGCTCATCTAATCAGCGGTCAGTACACATTCAGCGTGCGGAGACTATCGGAAAGTAAACATTTCAAGCAGGAATGAACGGACACAAAAGCACACATTTTCAAAATTGCACATTGTAAAAAAATAAAAATAAAAAAATAAAAAATAAAAAGTCCATCCACATGAGTGAAGTTTTAAAAAAATATCTTTGGTATGCAAAGTTGGTATATTCCAATCCCGGCACTGCATGCAGGAAACTGGGATAAAATGCATGTTGGCTACTTAATTATCTATCAGTCAATGCTATTGTGACATTTTCTCAAAATCTGACCATACTAAATACTATTTTTGTGAGCCTAGATTGTTGGGGCATGTCCTGTCTTGTTCACAACATCAACAATCATCTGTGTGTGTGCACTGATGATGACGGTGGGCGGTGCATTTGGTCCCTGGGCCTTCAGTGGGCTGGCCAGAAATGTTTTCGCCAGACACCGTGAGAGCCAGTATCAAAAAAACACTACAATACTAAGAGTAAATATGTGCCATGGCGGGTTTATAAACCACGGTCACCTGTGTAGAGCAATAGCCTCTCAAGCGATGCACCATACAGGCGTATAGCGACAGAGGGGAACTCCAGCACATGAAGGAAGTCTCGACTGCAGCGACTACAATATTTTATCAATATAACATCCCATATCTTCGGATACATAGTCACCATTACGCCTGACTTGCATTACTTGGTAGCTTCGAGTCAGTGACTAATTTTCACTGCGATCGGTAGTACACGATTCCTTGCCAAATAAGACAAGCATAAATAGAACGGCTCTGTAATGAAAGGTTGAGACAACTCCACACATCTACACTACAACATCATCTGAAGCCAACGATCAATATTTATCTAATAACAGGACAAATATAAAACCTTTTAAGTAAAATACATCCACTCACCAGAGATTTCTCCTCAGACAGCCATTATGGGCGTAATTTATCTTGTTGAACAATTTTCTCTGAACAACAAATCAGGACAGGGGCCCGCCTCTTTGCTCTGGGGGACCAATGGGGGAATGGGAGCTGCACGCTTTGAAGTGAATCAGAAGTCGAATCAGCGACCTGTAAATCTCGCCAGCATGTCTGTGTGAAGGCCATGGGCAGATTAATCTAATATTCACACACACTACTCTGGATACATTATGAAAACATAAATGAGGAGTGGGGTACCACAGAAGGCACAGAGCATGCGCCATGTGCAAACTCCAAGCAGAAGAAGAAGCCGCTACTTTTTTCTCACGCTTTGAACCCTACGGCTTGTAAAGTAATGCAGCTAATTAATGACCATAAACTACATTTCCCATGATGCTTAAAGTGCTCAAGCTTCAGGAAGTAGTGACGTGGACGAGTGAAGCTAATATCAGCATGTCTGACACAACTTAAGTCTGACAACAACAGAGGGAGAGAGAGACTGACAAAGTGTGTGACGAAGGAATTATAAGGCTGTTCAGTTGTGACGCTGAAGAAGACGACTTGAGCGGTTTTAGTTCCCAGGAAGAGGACGAGGATGCCGATTGAATGATTTTTCTGGTAGGCTACTGTTTAACTTGCTATATTACACCCACTGTTCTGTTAATTCAATCAAAAGTTAAAATAATCTTTCTGTGTAACATCTTTCTGTGTGCTAAATATCCAATGTTACAATGTAGTCACCTGCAGCTTAAAGACAGGTGAGGCCTTCATATGTACAAATCTTCCTTTCCCTTTAAATTTAGTGGGTGCGGCTTACATACCGGTGCTTTATAGTCCGGAAATTACGGTAAATTATGTCACAAAGGTATGCGTTTCGGCGTATATAAAATATAAATTCCAGACCAAATTTATTTGCCCATGGCTGGTGAAAGACCCTTTTTACACAAGTGAGCAAGTGTTTTTTTCTGTTGAAAATATGTTTTTCCTGTGTGCAGGGCATGGAAGCACTGCTCACTTCAGGAAAAGTAAAGAACATTGGCGTATCCAACTTCAACATCATGCAGCTAGAGAGACTTCTTGCTCTTTGCAAAACTCCTCCTGCAGTCAATCAGGTACGGCAGTCCCAACTATATAGCAGCATTATTATTACTGTATTATTGTTCATGTATTCATCCCACAAGAATCCAAAGTCGTTTCAAGTCACAGGATGTTAAATATAATGGATTTATAATGGATCATTTAGCAAAATACAACTAACTTTATGTTAAAGATGTGTGTTATTTTAGATTTTGAACTACAGGACATTATTACAGCTGCAACACGCACATTGAAGTTTGTGATGACATTGCCACACATTCTGTGGGGATACCTGAAGGAGAGGGTGTACTGCAACAACCCACAGACCATTGAGTCCCTGGAGACCAACGTCCGTCAGGAAATTCGGAGAATCCCTCTTGAGATGTGTCATCACAAACGTCAATGTGCGTGTTGCAGCTGTAATCCACAGAAGAGGAGCGTGGATTGAACATGTAATCAATTATTGAACTGTGTAGGAAACAAGAGACAAAGTGGGAAACTCTTGGTATCAAATGTTAATTTGATGTTTCTGTTACAACTCTGGCCGCACGGTGGTCTAGTGGTTAGCACGTTGGCCAACACAGTAACAGCTTGGAGATCGGGAAGGCCGGGTTTGATTCTCCCTTGGGCATCTCTGTGTGGAGTTTGCATGTTCTCCCCGTTTGCGCGTGGGTTTTCTCCGGGTACTCCGGCCTCCTCCCACATTCTAAAAACATGTGCGACTCTAAATTGCCCATAGGTATGAATGTGAGTGTGAATGGTTGTTTGTCTATATGTGCCCTGCGATTGGCTGGCGACCAGTCCAGGGTGTACCCCGCCTGTCGACCGAAGTCAGCTGGGATAGGCTCCAGCATGCCCCCGCGACCCTAATGAGGATGAAGCGGTATAGAAAATGGATGGATGGATGTTACAACTCTATAAATGCAATTTTTGAATAACTTCTCATTTCAAAAACTTGTGTATTATTTAAACAAAAAAACAAAAACATTTTATTGGACCAGCTTGTGGGTCGTCCGGAATGGAAACTTGAGAACCCAGATTGATGCAGTTGAACCATAGGAATCGATGCATCGATGTAGTGAATGAATGGTTACACCCCTACATTGCAACATTCTGTCTGCATTTTTACTTTCCGACATTTCAAATTCCTCTATTTTTAGTAAGCTCATTCAGGACATATACTGTAGGCTATCTATCAGGACTATTAAAAAAAAAATTCCTACATTTTCCATAATGAGAAATTTTCTGTGATATTTTTCCCCATTGCAAATTAATGGACAGTTTCAACGTGGCCCCATACTGGTGGAAATCCATTTTACATTTAACATTACATTGTGCTTATGTGTACGGTGGCATGGCTCAGATCGTAGTGTGGTCGTCTCCCAACCTGACGATCTCTGGTTCGATCCTCTGTGAGTAGATTTTGAGCACATTTCCAGGTTATTTCAACATTTGAGTTCAGCGTCAGCATTTCAGCATTCACACTCAATTTCTACTGAAACTGCTTCATCTTGTTGATCATAAATCTGTTTTTACTTGACTGATCTTCACCATGAAAAGACTCGTAGGCAGTTTGACCACTCCAAAAAACATTTTCCTTTACAAGCACAAAGTTGTATAGGACGTCACCATGGCTTTTTAGGATTGTATAACATAGATGCCAGCTTCCTCGTGAACGCATCATTTGATATACTTCATTCGTGAACAGTTTTGTGTCCATTTAGGTGGAGCTACATCCATACCTGACACAGCCAGAGCTGATAAAGTTCTGTAAATCCAGGAATATTGCCCTGATAGCCTTCAGCCCCTTTGGCTCCCCTGCAAGACCCCCGCAGCTGTAAGTTTTGCAGCATCATTCATACACTCTGGCTAGCGGTCCCACATTATTTTCAGTACAGAAATACTATTGACAGCCTGATAATATTGATTTATTTTTCTGTACAAACCAGTGTATGAATTGCTGGCACAAGCATAACTCAGGTATGAATCGGGACACTAACAGACCTACTAAATTTCAATACAATTTATGTACGTACACCACAAATGGCCCTGGGCAACAAATTGGACACGCTGCTTTTATAGCTCTTGGTCTGGGTTGAACACGTGACATAACAAAATCTCGTCGACTGTTTAGCTTGTTAGCTTCTTTTGTATGGAGAGAAATGTATGTCTTTTTATCCAATGAAACAAAAAATGAATTTGAAAGCAAGGCGGCAGCACATTCTAAAAATCTAATTTAACAAAAAACAAAAACAAAAAAAAAGGAAAAATCAGCAGTCATTTTACGAGAATAAAGTCAAAATATTAAGAGAAAAAAGTTGTATTCTAACGAGAAAAAATGTTGCAACTTTACGAGAATAAACTAGTAATATTATGAGGAAAAATGTTATTTTAGTGACAGAGTTGAAATATTAAAGAAAAATCTGTCAGTTTTTAAAAGTTGTAATATGAGAAGCAAACAAAATAAAGTTTACATTTTTGGAAACTACCTTGGAGAAGACGTTACGGGAATAATGTCAAAATGTTATGGGAATAAAGTCTTCATTTTACAAAAAGGTTATTTAAGAAGAAAGCTGCAATATTTCACAAATTATAAAAAACAGCAAAAATAAGAAAAAAAGAGCATAGAGTGAAGTTGATGTTAATAATAGGCTTTCTCAACTGTATCACAAAGCTGAGAAGCAGTTTTTTTTCTTGAAATGTCGAATTTCTTAGCATATTGCTTTATAAAATATCAAAGTGGCAAAGTTGCATCCTTTCATTTTTTTACTATGTGGCCCGCTGGAAAAAGTTTGGACACCCCTGGTTTTGGTATTCCTGTTGTTGGACTATTTGCTTTTTTCTTCTGCTCAGATTCAGAGAAGGTGCTGACCCAAATAAGCTCCTACAAGACCCGGTCATTGCAGAAATAGCCAAGAAGCACAAACGCAGCCCTGCACAGGTCAGCTTGGGGCTGCACTACACCATTCAGTGCAGCCAGAAAGGATTCACAGTGCTTCACTTTTTCTACACTTTAAGTTCCAGCCTAATTCCAAAAAGGATTAAATTCATTTTTATCCTCAAAATTCTACAACAAACACCCCACAATGTCAACATGTAAAACGTTCTTTTTAAAAATAAATGAAAAACAAAAACTTTTTTTTTTTATGACATGACATGTACCTGGGATTTATTTTTTAATACATATGCAAACATTTTAAATAAAATGTGGGTAGAATTTTGAGTTTAAAAAAAATTTATAGTCATCCCTCACCACTTCAGGGTATGAATTTTACGTTTTGTCTAAATAAATTATTGATGTTTCGTGGTTGACTACAATTATTTGTAAAAAAAAAAACAAACATGCATATTAAAGCAAATTTTAGATTCTTGGCCTAAAATGAGCATTTTCTGGCATAAAATAGCAAAATGAACGAAAACACAAACATTTAAGGCGAGTGTCGTGCGTGACGTCGGCTAGCTAGAGTTGAGTAGCAGAGTGTTAGCATGGGTACCAGTGTGGAGAGTGAGTTGTGAGTTGTGCCTGAGAGCAGCTCCTGTGTGAATGTTCACTGCATGTGTCATCTCTGCTTGTTAATAAAGCCACTGAAGTGCATGGTGAGTCTCTCCCTAACCACAAACAGCGGCAGTAGAGTAGTATTCTACATTGGCCACTGGGTGTCAGTAACGTTACATTGATGAGACAATAGCCACCAGGAAATACGCTGTCAATGCCATCGTCTGAGTCTATGTTGGTGTCTTATCTATGTTTAAAATGTCATATTTTCTATTATTATATCTACTATATTGAGTAATAGGGGTGTAAAAGTGACAATATGGGTGTAATTTCATGTCTAGAGCGCTCTAATAATGTTAAAGTGTATTTAGAAGGTTGTAAACAGGTTTTATATGCTTTAGCTACAAAAATATTCCATGCATACAAATAGGAATCCTATGTGGTGGAAATTAACTGCGATAAATGAGGGATTACTGTATTTCATGTTGTAACATAACAAAATGTGGACAACATGAAGTGCTGTGAATACTTCCCGGATGCACTGGTCCTTTATGGGCAGGTGATAGTGTATCTGTAAACATGTTTGTTTTTTTTCAGGTATTGCTGAGGTACCATGTACAGCAAGGTATTGCAGTCATTCCCAAGAGTGACAAGTCTCATCATATTCTTGAAAACACAAAGGTAGAGCTCATGTGGTTATACATCTTTTATACTATCAAGAAAATGTGTATTGTATTGGTTGTATTTGGACATTTTTTTTATTTCACTTTACTTTTGTGTTTCGCCTTGAGGTCATTTTTTTTGTTTTGACTAAAAACATGTCGAGATCTTCCAGGAGGTAAAAAAAAATAACTTATTCAAGGAGGACGCTCACATACACTGGTCGTTGTTTTCATATTTCTTGGGGTTGGCATGGCTCCGGTGGTAGAGTGGTCGTGGGTTCGATCCGCCGTCCTCTTGTGATCATGTTGACGTATCCAAGGGCAAGATACTGAACCCCCAGTTGCTCCTGATGCTGCGTCATCAGTAGGTAAATGTGGTGCCAGTGTCAACGCGCTTTGAGTGCCTTGGAGGTGGAAAGGCGCTATACAAGTGAAAGACCATTTACCATTTCTTATTGTAAATCCAAAATCCTCTTTTCACGTTCATCCAGGATGTCTTCTGTTAAAGTCAATTAAATTTTCTGGAGTCGGTCTGTCATTTTGAATATAATAAAAAAAATATAAAATCGGAGAAGCGGCATAGAAAATGGATGGATGGATCGATATTTTATATTCATTTTATATACTGTACATTTATATATGATGTATACATACAGTGGTGTGAATAAGGGGGCACTTATTCACACCACTGTATGTATACATCATTTATAAATGTATATAAAATTATATAAAATAAAAATATAAAATTCCAGATTTCTTATTTTTTTTGCATGTATGTCACACTCAACATTTCAGATCATCAAACAAATTAAAATATTAGTCAATGACAAAACAACTGAACACAAAATGCTGTTTTTAAATGAAACTTTTTGTTACTCAGGGAGAAAAAAAATCCCAACCTACATGGCCCCGTGGGGAAAAAACGATTGCCCCCACCCTTAGCAGCAACAACTTCAATAAAGCGTTTGTGATAATTTGCAGTGAGTCACTTACAACGCTGTGAAGGAATTTTGGCCCACTAATCTTTGCAGAATTGTTGCAATTCAGCCACATTGGAGCATGAATTTGAGCATAAAGCGCCTTTCTAAGGTCATGACACAGCACATCAATAGGATTCAGGTCAGGACTTTGACTAGGCCACTCCAAAATGTCTTCATTTTGTTTTTCTTCAGCCATTCAGAGGTGGACTTGCTAGTGTGTTTTGGATCATTGTGCTCCTGCAGAAGCCAATTTGGTTTCAGCTTGATGTCACGAACAGATAGCCGGACATTCTTCAGGATTTTTTGGAAGACAGCAGAATTCATGGTTCCATTTATCACAGCAAGTCTTCAGGGTCCTGAAGCAGCAAAACAGCCCCAGACCATCACACTACCGCCACCATATTTTACTGTTGGCATGATGTTCTTTTTCTGAAATGCGACTTTACTTTTACGCCAGATGTAATGGGACACACACCTTCCAAAAAGTTAACCTTTTGTCTCATCAGACCACAGAGTATTTTGCCAAAGGTCTTGGGGATCATCAAGATGTTTTCTGGCAAAATTGACACGAGCCATTTTGTTCAGCAGTGGTTTTCATCTTGGAACTCTGCCATGCAGGCCATTTTTGCCCAGTGTCTTTCTTATGGTGGAGTCATCATCACTGACCTTATCTGAAGCATGAGGCCTGCAGTTCTTTGGATGTTGTTGTGTGGTCTTTTGTGACCTCTTGGGTGAGTCGTCGTTGCGCTCTTGGGGCCATTTTGTTTGGCCGGCCATTCTTGAGTTTTTTGAGAAGGCATTTTTGTGATGCAAATGTTTTAATCTTTTGAACGCATATTGTTTTTGAGAAGCCAAACTCTTTAATTGTAACTAAGTGGAAGTACGTTCTTCATCACAGAAATCTGACCAGAACCTGGACTTGGAGACCAACTTTGGGGTAAGTTGCTGTTATTGGACGACAATGCTGATGGGGATGTCATACAACTTCATGTCAAAAAATCTGAACTATCCCTTTAAATTTGTTTGAAACATTTACTGTAAGTGTGACAAACATGCAAAAAAAAAAAAATAAATCAGGAAGGAGGCAAACACTTTTTCGCACCACTGTATACAACATAATAAAGTCAAAAGGGTTGAAGGTAGGATTATGGGTAATGAAGTTCCAGGCATAATGGTTCATGATGCATCTTTTCAACATGAGTATTGCTGCGCTGTTTTTAAAAGCTCTCCATACTGGTGTTGTTCTGCACAGATCTTTGACTTCTGTCTGAGCCAAGAAGACATGAGAGTACTGCGGGGATTGGAACGAGGATGGAGGGCCCTCCATTTTGACGAGTAAATCCACGGCATCTTCCGAATTATGCAGGATTTCCCAAAAATTCTAACATTATTTTGTTTGGTTTGTTTTGCATTATAGTTAGACTTTTTCAAAAATAAAAACATTTTAGTATTTCAACTCTATGCTCGAAAATGACATTTTTTCCTCATCATATTAAAAGTTTATTCCCATAAAATTGCAAATTTTGTTGTTTCAATATTACTATTTTTCTCTTAATATTTGGACTTTATCATCATTTAAAAAGTTGGGAAATTGTGCATGACCGTTGCACCTGTTTTTGAACTTTTATTTTTTTTATTCAGGTGCTATGAGGTAACTAAATCACACTGTACATAGGACATAGACAACGTCTGCCCACCTGTATTTACTATTATTTTGCTTTTTTTTACTTCTGTCTGATGCCTCTCGGCCAGGTCAACTACCTTACCTGGATAAGTAAAGCCTAAATAAAAAAATCAATTCTCTCCTGCTTATGGCAAGGACCCGCTTGTGTGCGGCAGCATACCGGCCGAGTCCCCTTTTGAATGTTGATCTGAAAATTCTTTCGAAATTCGTTCTAGCCCCACGCTTACAACGGGTCTAACCAAGTGTTATAATCACCTGTTCAAAGCAGATTTATGCTTGGAAGGCACTCCTTTCACAATACGAGGAGGCCCTTAAAGATCATCTGCTCACCTAGTTTGAATCCACCAGAGGTGATTGTCATTGGACGCGGAGAACGCCTTCGATAAAAGTGCAGTGGCACTTCCTCTTTTTTTGTTTTACAAATTGCTCTACACAGGTTCATAGCCTCAGTCTCATTTCCTCTTTTCGGTTGCCCTCTTTCCCCCCTTTTATTTGCCATAGAAATTGAGCCTTGAGCCATCTGGCTGCGTCAAGAGAGTGGGTTTGAGGTTATTAACCGAGCTGGAAAAGTTCAGTGTAATTGTCGATTGTCATTACATGCTGGTTCTTGAAATCTTTGTAGCGGCCTCTTGGAATGAATTAGTCAGACGTGGAGTTTCAAACGGGTGCCTTTATTCTTCCGGCTCAGTTCTTGCACCTTGAGCACCATAAGCACCATAAGCACCATAAGCACCGTGAAAACTACAGAATAAACAAGAAAAATATGACATTGTGCTGTAGTTTCACATAAAACATTTAAACAACTTCTCTTATTCACTTATTAACACACACACACATATACACACACAGTCTGAAGTATACATATGGTCAGCAGTTTCATACCTCATTTCGCCTTCCAAGGGCGCTAGCTTAAACACGAGGTAGTCTTCCACATTAGCCTACCACCAGCCAGGTTGAAACTACACAGCAGGAAATTTTGTCACTTTAAACACGAACAATTCAATGAAAACACATTTTCTCATTAATTTACTACTCACAATATTTAGACAATCAGTGCAAATAACTTTACCTGAGAAAATATGTGAGCACTTTTTGCGTGGGGTTGCAATCACCATTAGCGAAGTTAACCTTTTGACACAGGAAAAGAAAAAAAAACGTTCCGCCAAAATAAGAGCATGCCAACATCCGGTGGCAGGACTACATTCTTCAAAATAAATGAGTGAATAACTGAGCATAAAGAACGTAAACATGTCATTTACAATCTTTGGGTCCTACTCTGGTTACAAACTCAATCTCCACAAAAGCCAACTCCTCCCCCTCAATTTTTGTGCCAAAAATATACCACATTCTTTCTTTTCTTTCAAATATGCCATAGACGGACTTAAATATTTGGGAGTGTATATTACTGATTCTATAAACCGACTTTTGTCCCAAAATTTCTCTCCTCTCCTGGAAAAATGCACATTGGACTTTGAAAGGTGATCTGTAAAATGATACTTTACTTAACATATAATATTGTAATCTCCCGGCAACACTAGAACATTTGACTTAATGTGAGGTGGTTATTAATACAAGGTTGTTAATACCAGTCAGGGCAGTCAATCAATTCAAATAGATGGTGGTCGACTGAATCAATTAGCAGGCATATGTGAGCCTAAACAAAATTCTATCAAAACTGTCCATCAGGGTACATACTTGTACATACAGTATGCAGTGGAACCCGTCGAAGTCGACATAAGCATTGAAGAATGAAAACGCTTCACTTCGTAAACAAATGGATAGACTGGAAGGAAAAGTTGGTTGCTTCAAAGAAACAAAATGATGAAAAGGATGGCATTACAGAAATCCCTAGTTTATCACGGTTAACTGCTTCCAGACTCAACCGTGATAAGTGAGTTAAAGTAGGACTCTTTCTTTAGAAATGGAATATTTTCTTTCTTATGGCACTAAATGTTTTTTTTTAAACATTATTAGAGCCATCTAGGCATGAAATAACACCCATATAGTCACTTTTACATCCGTACTGTATTACCCAAAAAGTAGATATAATCAGAGAAAATAACTTGTAGGGGAGCAGAATTGATATACCTCGGGGGTTCAGAGTTGAGATTTAAGCTTGTTGTCGGCTATTGCCGCAACAGTAAACAGTGTTATTGTTATGAGAATTATGTTATTGTTGTGCCTGTTGTTCAAGTCTGGTGCTTTTAGTGGTCGTCTCACCGCACAATTACTGACACCTAGTGACCAATGTAGAGCACTTCACTCACAAGTTGAGGTCTTAGTGGCTCATAAAATAGTTGTATTTTAGTGCATTTAGCCATTTTTATGGTTGAAAATGCTTAATTTGGGCAAAAAAATATGAACAATTTGCTTAAACAATAATATGCCAGAGTCAACTACAAAACAGTAGGGGTGCAACAATACGTATATTTGTATGGAACCGTTCAATACACGTGTACCGAACCGTGGCCCCTGTATCGAATAATACGCAGTTTATTTATTTTATCAACTTCTGACGGCGCTCTGTGATGAAAGCTCAGCGTATTTGTGATCGACTACCCTGGCTTGGTTTGCACTGTCAAGCACAGAGTCACTGAGCTCCGCCTCCCACATTAATACCATTCTGAAAATGTTGAAAAATGGGAAAAATCTTGGCAATTTCAATCAAATTAAAATTAAAAAAGGGCAAGGTAATTTATTTTTTGTATCGAAAAAGTATCGAACCGTAACACCAATGTATTGAACTGAACCGTGAATTTTGTGTATCCTTGCACCCCTACAAAACAGCGATCATTTATTAATTGTTTGAAAAAACGCAATGCAGCGATGGACGACTGTATATCGCAAATGGTGTGCAGAATGGATGATTTGATGCAGTGCTTGTCTTTGTTTTGTACAGAACACACAATAAATAAATGAATACCATTAAATTACATGACATTACAACTACAGCTTCTTGTGTCCTGTGTTGCACTGCTTCTGGGAGACAGAAGGATGCATGTGGAGGAGACAAAGACATACACTATATATGTCAGCCACAAGTCAGGCCTTGACATTTTTGGACAAAGTTCTTGATGATCTCTCAACTTGGTTGGACGATCTTTCGTTCCCCTCTGGAGACAGCGATGTCAAAGGGGGCTTAATGGTGCACACACAAGCAGAGGCCCCCGCGATGCGTTTGGGTAAGTCCGGCCCTCTGGACCACACATCTTTATTAGGATCATACACTTGAGTGGTCCTGGAGAAGGTCATGGTTTCCCAGCTGTAGCCACCAAGTACGTAAACCTTCCCAGCCCAAACTGCAAGACCCGCCTCGCTATTTGGCAACAAGAGTGGTGCCACCTGCGTCCACTGGCGGCTGCGTGGGTTGTAGGACTCCACCTGAAGGATGTCAAAGCGTTCATCGGTAACCTCGTGGTCATTGCTACCCCCGATGGCGTAGATGAGGTTGTTGATGGAGGCCATACAGTGCCAGCCCCGAGCCAAAGACATGGCTGGGCATTCAACCCACGCATCAACATCCCGTGATGGATCATAATACAAGACATCTTTACGGTACGGTCCGATCTGATAATCGTGTCCACCGGAAATGTAGACCACACCGTGGTGAACCGCGCCAGCATGGCCGTATGTCAACCTATGAAGACAATTTGTCAGACATGAAAAAAACGTCAAAAAACTACTAGATGATGAATGCATGCAAATCGACAGACAGATTGTATAAGTGTTAGGGCTGTCTTCTGCTAAGGATTTCCGACAAATAAACAGATCTCATTTATGACTTTTACCACCTCAAAGGAAAAGGTTGCTGTGCAACAACAGCACCTTCATTTATTTAGTGACACAGAAAGCAAGATGAACAAAACCAAAACACTGCCGCTGTCGGCCCACATCAGCAAAGTGCACATCAAATAGGTACAACGTGGCTTGAAAAACAACAACCTGCCAAAACTCAGTTAGCAGCCTCATTTCTGACATGAAAATTCACAGTGGGGAATATAAAATTAAGTTGGCGCGACAGTCTTACCTGTTTTAAATGATATGCTATGTTGGTTGCTGTGGTGTGATATGTAAGAAGCCGCCGACACAAGTTGCACTTCACTTTGCGGTGTCATCTTTAAGGTTTTTGTAACGCTGCTCCTGTCTCCCTAGTAGTGATTGGAAACCTGAGGTGTAATCTAACGAGAAAATTACGTAATTTTACAAAAATAACGTTGTACTATTATGAGGGGAAAAAAGTAATTTTAGCTGCATAAAGTTGAAATATTAAAAACGTTATTTCTTTGGAAAATTAGGTTGCCAGAAAAAGTTATGTTATGAAAATAAAGTCAAAATATTATGGGAATAAGATCAGAATTAAGAGACGGCAATTTACAAGAAGAAAGTTGACATAGTTGGCAAATAAACCCCAGCAGCATTTAAAAAAACAGCTGTAATTTTACGAGAATAAAGTCAAAATATTAATACAAAAAAAGTTGTATTCTAATGAGAAGAAAAAGTCATAATTTTACAAGACTAAACTCATAGTTATGAGGAAAAACCAAAACTAAGATACATTTTTAGTAGCATAAAGTTGATAATAAAAAAAGTCCAAATATCATGAGAATAGTCATATTATTAAAAGAAAATTTACAAAGATTATTTAAAGTTTCAATATTTTGAAACAAATTTTAAAAAATGGAAAAAAAGGGCAAAGACCAAAGTTTTCACCTATATCACAAAGCTGAGATAATTTTTCTTAAATTCTTAAACCTTGGTGGAAAAAATGTGGACACACCTGACATAAACAAACCCATTTTTTCACAGAAATGACCACTTTGGTTCTCACATTTTATGTTGACAAAACAGTGGACCACGTATGTTGATGTGTTACTGGACGACCACCTACGCCCATATTAGACTGTGCAGGAGGAGCTAATGTGGTAGCTTGTGACTGGACGGTGTGAAATAAAGTGCTTTCTTAAGTACCTTGGCAGTCCTGCCACAAAGGACCAGCAGTCGTCAGCAGGGCAGTATCGCTCCACAGAGGACAACGTTCCCAAGCCATTCCTTCCACCCACGGCAATCAAGCAGTCCCCCACTGCTGCAAGGTAAAAATCCACCCGGGGTGTATTCATTGGAGCGCCCTGGAAGACATAAAAATGACAATCTGTACACTGGTAGTTGCTGATAAAAGTTCATATTTATAAAGAGCCTATTTGTGGTATCGTACGTTGGTCCACTGGTTGTGGCGGGGATCATATCTGTACAGCTGGTTACATGCAGCATCTCCAACGTTGTCCCTGGACAAACTGCCACCTGCAGCAAAGATAAAACCTCCGAGCACGGCCAGGCAGTGGTGGCTTTGCTGGGCTGGAAGCTCGGTTTCTATCTCCCAATCGTCACCATTTAGCCGGCAAACATTAGCACTGAGCTCCTCTCCTCGCTCTGACACCTGACAAATACAGTATCATGAAGACAATTGTGAGTCTCAGTTGCTAAGAAAATTTTGTTGCGCTACAAGTTTTCCATCCATCCATTTTCTTCCGCTTATCCGGGTCCAGGTTGCAGGGGCAGCAGTCTCAGTAGGGAGGTCAAGACTTCCCGATCTCCGGCCAACTCGTCCAGCTCTACCAGGAGGACACCAAGGCATTCCCAGGGCAGCTGTGAGACATAATCTCTCCAGCATGTCCTAGATCTGCCCCGGGGCATGCCCAACCGGGAGGATGCCCTCTTCACCAGGGAGACGTTCAGGAGGCATCCGGACTAGATGCCTGAGCTATCACAACTGGCTTCTCTCCATGTGAAGGAGCAGCAGCTCTACTCTGACCTCCTTCCAGATGACCAAGCTTCTCACCCCATCTCTTAGCGTGAGTCCAGTCACCCTACAGAGGAAACTCATTTCAACTGCTTGTAACCGCGATCACGTTCTTTCAGACACGATCCAAAGCTCGTGACCATAGGTGAGGGTGGGAACATAGATAGATCGGTAAATTGAGAGCTTTGCCTTCCGGTTCAGCTCTCTCTTCACCAACACGGTCGAGTACAGCAACCGCATTGCTGCAGACGCTGTGCCGATCTGCCTGTCGACCTCGCACTCCAACTTTCCCTCATTCGTGAACAAGACCACAAAATATTTGAACTCCTCCACCTGGGACAAGACCTCAGTCCAATCCCAAAGGGTGCAAGCCACCTTTTTCCGGCTGAGATGCATGTCCTCAGATTTGGAGATGCTGAATCTCATTCCTGAAGCTTCACACTCAGCTACAAACTACCCGGTAAACGCTGAAGGTCACAGCTTGTTGAGGCCATCAGGACCACATTGTCTGCAAATAGCAGGGATGAGATCCTAAGGCCCTCCAAACTAAACCCCCGCAACGCCTTGGCTGAACCTAAGAATTCTCTCCATAAAAATTTTGAACAGAAAGAGGCCAACATTCAAGGACTTACTGCTGGCATTGTGAACCAGGCTCCTAATCCAGTTGTACAAAGGTCGAATAACACGTACTAGTGTGCCACCAACTGGTACACCCACCGCACCTGTGGACCGGTTGGGCAAACTCCCATGCACCCTCCAGTACCCTTGCAAGGGTGTAGAGCTGATCCAGTGTTCCACGTCAAGACAAAAACCACACTGCATCTCCTGTAGCTCTGGTTCAACTTATGGTCCTGCCCTTCTCTCCAGCACTCTGGAATAGAATTTCGCAGGGAGGCTGAGGAATGTGACTCCCTATAGTTGTAACACACACTCCTGTCACCCTTTTTAAAATAGGGGACAGACACCCCTGTCTGTCAATTCATAGGTCCCGGCTTCCACGCAATAAGTTAAAGGGACATGTCAACCAAGACAGTCACAAAACATCCAGAGCCTTGAATATTCCAGGGCAAAAATCGTCCACACTCCGAACTTTGCCAGTGTTTTTTACTACCTCAGATACGTACCTCAGCCACAGTGTTTCTTACAAACCAATCTGAGAGAGAACATCAACGATACGAGGAGAGCGAGGCCAAAACAAGGAGGTTTTTAAACCTTGAAATGATGCTTGATAAGGTTTATACATTTGTTGATGACGTTTGTTATATTGTTATTTCTATGTATCTATATGTATATTTGCTACTTCTTGTATGTTTATAACTGTTGTTACAGTGCTGGTTGTAAGCTGAGATTACAATTGTTTGTTGTTTTGCAATAAATGTCACAGTTTGTACAAATGTGTGCCTTTTATTTAAAAAAAGGTGTTGTGAGGTTGGCTATATAACACTGAAATAATGCAGACATGTATGCACCTTACTTTATAGAAGGAAACATATACTATAAACCATTTAATTATCTCATCTGCCTATGTCACAGCCGGATTAGTGTACCTCTCCACCAGTCAGTAGAAGGCATTCTACTCCTCCCCTCAACACGGTGTGTTCCGTTTGCAGAAGTGGTTGCCTGCTTTGGTTCTCGGCTCTGTGGTACGCCAATGCTTCCTCCGCCAGGGCCTTGCAACTGGCATCCTCTGGCAAAAGTGCTTGCAGTGCTGGTAGCACCCGGCTCACCAGGTCCCCAACTGGCATCAGTGGGAAGCGGATGTGGGATAGGAGTTGTTGGGCATGGGTTGTCCGCTCAGGAGTTTGACCCAGCCAACGCAGAGCCGTGTCAAGCAGCTCCTGCTCACCATTGTGATGGACCTGCCAGTGATGATAGAAGCCAGGAGGTTACTTAGACCGCGTTGTCATTGCCGCCATCGTGAATGTTCCAAATAGAAAGAACTCTTACGTGGTTCCTGGAGAGGTAGGCGGCGAGCTTGTGCAAAGGGATGTCACGAAGAAAGTCAGGGGTGATGGAGAGGCTAGCCAAGTGTGTGAGGATGAAGTCGTCGACGAAGGTGTCGAGGCGCTGTAGGTTGTAGAGCTGCGCCAGCTCCTGCAGATACAGGTAGTTGTCTTCGCTCACCTCCCGCTCCAGATACTGGCAGCAGAAATCCACCACTTGCCACACCTGAAGCACATTATTGTTTCCAATAAAATGACGAAACACCATCTACATTATAAAACCATTCAACAGCAAAAGGGTAGTAGTGTACAGTGGAACCCATTTAAGCCACCACCCCCCTGGTGCTGTTGCCAACACAAGCAAAATCGAAACAACCAATGAAATGAATAAATTAACATCATAAGATCTGGTCCTTGTCTCAGATCAACTCTCCTTGTGTGTCTGCATGTGTCGTGGTCGAGTTCTCTTTGTGGTTTGCAAGAGAAATTTACAGCGATGCATGAACCGACTCGTGGATTATAATCGGTATACTTTAATGCATATAGAAAATAAATTGGTATTCTTTCCTTCAATGAACCTGAGATTGATTGACTGACAGCAGATTCTGACCTGCAAGAGGTGAGCAGCTTCCAGCACAGAATCAACATTCCCACCATCCAATGGAAGCTCTCCACTGTAAAGGAAGTCCAATACTGCTTTCAGACCAACATATGACAAACCCAACAGCTCCACCTGTAGGCATAATAAGGAAATGCAAGTCACTAAATAACCCATTATAAAAGAACACAGCAAAAAGAATTCAATCTCGTCGTTGAAATTTTGCACTTTGTTTGTCGGTCCTTGAACGCACCATAGTTGTGTGTGAGGCTGGCTACAGTCCCGACCCACCCTCAACCCAGACACACACACGCACACACACACCAAACGCAACTGTAGAGGAGTGTTAGCATTATATTCTGCTCTGCTGCTCGTGTTCATGTGTGTGTGTGCAAAGCTGTAAACCTAGCTGCAATGTTTAGGATTCAATTTTTAATAATAAAAAAAACATACAACACACACCTTTCGTTGCTGCTCCTCTCTCATGCCCAGTGTGAACATGGCATGAAAGTAAGGGCTGGAGATGGCCAGCAAAGCTCTGTGAGCATGGATGCACTGCTCATCAGCCACCAGCACCACATCACAGAAGCGGCTGTGTTGTCGCTGCTCATTGAGGCCCTGCAACAATTCCACTGCTTGATCTGCCCAAAAGAACACCTGGCGATGGAGAACAGAACAGAAATAATGATATGCATATGCACGTGTGCAGCGTAGCAAACGATGATGCGGTGACTCTTCCGCAGTTACATGCACTATATACATTAGCAACCTTTTACAGTAGATACAGACCACATGAGCCATGAACCTCACCACATGTCATTGATTTGTTTTGATCACACACACACACATCCGTCACAAACTTACCTTGGATGACTCACTGACTGGCTGGTGCCGACACACACTGCTTCCATTATCCATGTTGTGACATTATCTAACAAAATGAATGACCAGAAATCAGACAACAAAGCATAAACGTGCACAGGAGTTCATCCCACAACTACAAAAATAAACAGTATCCCTCGTTTATCGCAGTTAATTGGTTCCAGACCTAACCGTGAGAAGTGAATTTCCGAAAAGTAAGATTCCTTCTTTTAAATGGAATATTTTCATAGTTAGCGCATAGAAAACCTGTGTACCACCTTCTAAATAGAGGTTTTAAAATTATTCGAGCCCTCTAGACACAAAATAACACCCATATAGTCACTTTTACAGTTGTATTACCCAATATAGTAGATACAATACGAGAAAGTAAGAAAATTAAGACATAAATAAAACTCGTGCTCCTGCGTGTTCCAATATATGTGTTCCGGACTTATGGGCAGGAGGTCACGTCGGCGTTCAGTGTGTTTCACCTACTGGCACCTAGCAGAATACACCACTGTAGAATACTGCATATTGAATATGTCTTCTTAATGCCTTATATTTGTATTTTAGTTAATGCTTGAAAATGCTTCAGTTAGGCAACAAAATTGTAAAATTTGCTTACATATGCATACTTTTTTTTACTAATAGGCCATATTCAACCATGAAAGAGCAAAAAACTAAAATATTAAAAAAATATTTTGGGGAAACCCGTGATAGAGTGAGGCCTCGAAATTCGAAACGTGATGTGGAGGGGGACGACTTTCTCGCCTTGTAATCAGGCTAGTATCGACCCGATACAGCCATTGGCTGCGGTACTATCGATGTATGGATCGACCCGCCCAACCCTCCAATATTTTAGTTTGCAATCACGAATAGGTTCACTCAGACAGTTCGGAAATGTGATTTTCAACTACTCTTTCAAAGGTTCACCATAACATTCGTCACAAAGTACAGTACATATATGAATCGAAGCCAACGATACTTTGTCCCAAGCAGACAAATGCGTAACATTGACGTAGCATGCTATAGTACATATAGCTACACAGAATTGCCACTGCTTACTTTACAGGCTGCCGTTGTGGGAGAAATGTCCAAGCGGTGCTTTGCATTGATGACAAAGTTTAAAACAACGTCTCCAAATAAGTCAGCAACAGTTGTAGTTTAGATTCCGTAACCCACAGAGATGCGGTATGGATGCGGAGTGCAGCCTTGGTGCAGACTACTTGAAAGCCCTTGCCTATTAACCGGATTTCCGATCAGTTTTCAAAATAAAATACTTACAGGAAGAATCACCACCAAATAAATGTCGATAATTGCTGCAAGACATCAATTTCATAGCTCTTTTAGTTATTTTATGTGTAGTTGACAGAAAGTGAGACGTCATTAGTTCCCTTTCAGCTTAAACGCTTCAAGTATGTGTCTGAAAAAAGATTGTGTATAATAAAGTCTGTATTTCCAAAAATCATCTCTTTCATAGGGCATTACATCGCGCTTATTTCCCCGTCTTGGATTCTTAGATTTTGATGTCCTCTTGTTTATTAGTGATGGGTCGTTCGCGAACTAAACGGCACTTAGAGCCGGCTCTTTTAAAGGTCAGGCGAGGGTTGTTTCCTGGAAATTAAGGAATCGACGTTTTGTCTCTTCTTTTTTCTGATTAGCCAAAATGTTTGGTAACAGCTTAAGTGGGAGGGAGTGGTTAGACACGCAAGCAAGATTAAAATGTGAGGAAAAATGAGCCTCAGGAAACAAAGGATGAGACACTTTATGTTTCTGAATGCCAATCTTCACAAACAGGGATACCGCCAGGAATTCTCGGCCCCATGAAAAAAAATCACACAAAAGCAGAATATAAACAGCAAACCATAAAAAGAAAAAGAAAAATTAACATACAAGACAGTTCATGCAAAGCGAGACAGTGAAAACAAATAAACACGCAAAATCAAAGCTAACCCACCAAATTGACTGTTCACTTGAATAAAAAGGGAAAATTCTGATTACTATTTGTAATTAGTAACTTAGATCGTCTGAGTATTGTATGTCAGAAAATTATTTAGGTGAAAGAATAGGATTTTTTTTCAAGGAAAAAAATGTCATTCAGTTGATTAACCATTTTGAGCGATTTAAAATACAAGCAAATTTTAAATTGTGTGCATTTAGTTAGGAATGTCTTTTGTTCATTTAGAAACAGCGCTATCCTGGGATGAAGATTTAATATTACTTGGCCTCTCAAAAAATGTACATTTGCTGAGAAGATTTGGGTGTTATTTTGTGCCTTGAAGGAGGAAATGAAAGAGCAACAGCAGGAAACTGTAGCAAAAATAAGGCAAGATCTAAGAGTGCTGCACTCACAGAACAACACTCTAAAGAAAGACTTTGTGGAGATCTATGAAGAGGTCGTAAACCTTAAGGAGGAAAACAGAGCACTGTGCAAGGATAACAAGGCACTACGAGATGATATCAAGGTACTACAAGATGATAATGCTGTGTTGCGCATTGCTTTTAAGGAGGTTAAAAACCCTATAGAGCACTATGTAATGATATCAAGGTACTACTGGATGATGTCAAGGTACTACTAGATGATAATGCTGCCTTGCACGCCACTCTTGATGAAGAAAAAGAAGCAAAGGAAAAAAATCATTCAGCAAATGATTACAATTGATACAATAAAATTGATGAGATGGATCAAAATGCCCGAATGAACGATGTAGTCTTCACGGGGCTCTGAATTACACACAGGACAAATGCCAGAGCAGTCCAGAACAGAGAACCAGATGAAATGGATGTTCCTTCAACAAAGCAACAAATTGCCAAATTCCTACAGTCAAAGGAGGTGGATGTAGATATAAATATAATTTGTTCATTCATCAGCAGACTAAAAATGGTGTAATTTGGAATGTATAAATTAGTTAAATGATTACAGTGGAACGAGGATCAAAGCAGCGACCTGCTCTACCTCCTGAGACATAATCAATAATAAGCAGAATGTAACAGCAATGTAAAGTGTAAAATGAATTCCCAGGAGTAGGGGGAGACAAATAATTTGCCATTCATTTTCAAAATGAAAAATCGTCACAAAAAACATGAAATTACAGGAAATGTGAGATTAAAAAAAAAAAAAAAAGTTGATAAACAACGTGCCCTGAATGAGCTGAACATTTTGACTTTGGGCTGGTTTCAGTCGGTTGAGAAATGTGGGAGGAGTTAGTAGACAAAAAATGAGGCGGAGTAAGAGGAAGAAGAAAAATAAGATGAGAAATAAATAAATGAGAAATGGTGTGGGTTTTATATGTGCGAATGCTTCTCAACATTTACACAATAATACAAGTTGCAACTCGTTAGTCAGTGCCGTTATTTTGAAAATCCTGCACAGAAATTGCAACGACGCCGACGACTCACACAAGACGGAAGTGTCTCGACTAATGTTTCGCGGTAACTTGATTGAGTCACGGGCACATCACCAACGCCCATTAACAGACCACACATAGGAAATGCGCCAAGCCTCCGTGAGAACAATATACTTATTCCGCTTCGACCCATTCATCTTCGGTCCGGCGGATATTTGTGCAATATTTGTAGCTTATCTGATGTATGACATCAACCGTATAAGTTAGCCGCTCTGTTCGCTGCATGACAAGCTAGCTCTGGTTCGGAATACGTTCACTTCAACTGTCTGAACTCCCTTATTATCCGAAAAAATGGCAACCCAGATTGATAAAGAGGGTTGCCGGGAGGCTTACAACCAAGTCAGAGACGACAATACGGACATCAACTGGTGAGTGTATACACTTGATATTACAGAATAGTATATTTTGACGTTGGCTCTTACTAAAAGACGACACCAGGGATGTACACTGCCAAATGCGCATCATTTCGTCAATCAATTTAATCCGCTAAATAATCTAGTTCCTGTTATGAAGCCATCACTCGTACCTCTTATCAGTGCTATTACTTTCTGTGTGGAATGACATTAGACACCACAGACGTATGTTTCAACGTTGATTTTTGTTATACATACCTTTCCATCGATTAAAGTAGCTTATTTCTTTGGAAACAAAGACTTGATTTGTCTTGCTGCCTGGCTTGTGAAGCCAGAATTCTTGTGCATGTCCATACAAGAATATTGGCTGAAATACAGAAATACATGCAGCTTGCATTGCCCTGCCCCTTTCTGAGTAGAGGCCTGGCGGAGTAGAAGTAATTTCCTTTGTCCTGTATTCAGATGGGATAACATGATGGTTGTGACACCTAACACATGGCTGCCACACAAGTGCCACCTTGCATGGGCGTCTGGGACATTTTTGTCTCCCGCCTCACACAATGCGGCTGTTGTGGGTGAACAGATTGTGAGAATACATCACAAATGAGATGGCTCAATGCTCATTGTCTTCTCCATCTTGCAGGGCTGTATTTAAATACCAAGGCTCCATGATTGTGCCTGCAGAGCAGGGGACTGACTATGAGGACTTCAAAAAGATGTGCACAGGTGAGCGGATGGAGTTCTGTGCCTCTCTGAGTACAAGCATGAAAGTTTTGCATATCGTCAGTCCAGATTTTGTGTTGTTTTTTGCGGTGCTGCTATGCCCTGACAGCCTGCAAAGCAAACAGCTTGACTTAGCAGCACACTAATCTTTTAAGACTTCACTCTGTCACCCATTGGCCTTGAGGCCTGAAAGTGCACAGCAGTTAGGCGTGTTGCTTTGCATACAATGAGTCGCAATAGCCCTTTGGCCCTTTTTTTTAACATGAAGTATCATTTGTACAACCGTGTAACGAGGAAGTCCACTCAGTGTACATTGAAATTGCACTCAAAATATTACTCAGAGATAAAAGAGAGGAAGTTTGTCTTCTTGCGAAAACATGGCGATGAATGACAACATCTAATACTTGGTTGCTTCTTCTGCAGTTAACAACATGGCATGGTAATACATGTATCTGTGTTTCCCTTATTATCATATAAAAATTTGTTTTCTATATTGCACCAGTTCACAACAGAAGTCATCTAAAGATACCTCTTACATAGTTATTATATATATATTATATATATATATTTATATATATATAATTTATATATAATATATATATATATTTGGTCCCTGACTGTAAATTTTGTTAAGCATGTTCAAAATAACTTAACTTGTACCTTGAGGGCTAGACCTTCCATCCTTTTTCTAACACAGTCAAACCTTAGTTAGCATCATTAATCCGTTCCGAAAGGTCCGACTCTAACTGAAACGTACTCAAACCCAATACATTTTTCCCTTAATAAATAATGTAAACCCAGTTCATCTGTTCCAAAAAGCCAAAAATGTTAACACAAAACACACTTTTATACTTTTACAATGATAGTATTACATGCAGAAAACAATGCAAAATGCATATGATACTTTGACCTTCTTTGAAGACGTTATTCATGCCAAAGACACAATATTGCAGCACGATCAACGCAAACACCACCTTCCCGTTTTGCTAGTTATTTGTTGAATTCAGTAGTGTTTCTCACCTCAAGTCTCTGCTTTTCCTTTGATCACGGCTGCGAAATAAGCCAAAGAACGTTGCAAGTGCCAGCATTTTGGTAAAGACAGTGAGCAACACTATTGAATCCAAGAAATAACTCATGGCAAAACAGAAAGGTGGTGTCTGCGTTGATCTCGCTGCCACAATGTGTCTTTGGCAACAATCACATCTTCAATGAAGGTAAAAGTAACCTTAAATGTTAATTTATCGCTTTCATTCGTCATTTATATGCATTTAAAATTGCTTTGTGCATGTAAAACTATAATTGTAAAACTATAAAAATCTGTTTTGTGTTAACATCTACAGAGTCAACTGGTGATGACTTCGTAGATGGGCGACTGAGTTGACTTCTGCTTCCTGTTTCCATGTATAAGCAAGCGAATAAGATGCTAACTAAGCCATTTTGTGATAAAAGTACATTAAGAACACATTTGGACTCACGCAGTGTGTTAATAACATGACAAGACACACGCCGTATTGTACGCTGACCGGAAGATGTACGCAAACTGAGGTTACATTTCAGCAAAACATTTTTCAACGTTAACCACTGTAGTCCTGAGCCCGCGTATGTGTTGAAATAACTTGTACATCAGTTGCAAAAAAGGTTTGAGGGATTGTTCTGCCATTGAAGCTGATGTTCAAGTACATAAGCTCATGTGGTCAATGCAATTAAAGGGTTGTGTGAATGTGCTATGTGACTTTGCTGTTATTGTCCAATACAAATGGAAATAACGCCCCAACTCGGATCACCAACCCAATTTTACTCTCTTGGTATAAATAAGAACCAAATTTGATCTTTATAGCTTGCCTTGTGTTTTTGCTGTGTCATCTTTGCAGTAGTTTTTTTAGTGTGGTGAGGGGGATGGATGGATGGGGGTTGCTTGCAGAGTCAGCATCACTTTATAAAGAAGACAAACCAGGAGTCTAGCGAAGGAAGGAAGTGCTGGGGTTGCAGGGAACCTTTGTGCTGGCATATGAGTGTATGAATCATAGTGAAACATCTGCCATATTAGTATATCTTAAAGCAGTTCCATCTACAGATCAAACAAAGGACACGTTTATATAATTCACAGTTCATCAATGACTGTGCGCATTATTTTGCCTTAGACAGAGTGTTGAAAACGAAACATATGAATTGTCTTCATTGGGAAGAATGGCCTGGCCTTGGACGGTCATTGTCATATTCTAAGCACCCTGCAAAGCTCCAATATCTTTTTGTCATTGAAGGTGTTGTGGCATCTGGAATAAGTAACTATCGTTATCGTCATTACCATCAACAAAAATTAGGGGTGTACGATAGTTATCGGGCCAATATGAGGATTTCAACACATCAAATGTTATCAGCCACCTGAGAGGCTACAATGGTGTTTTGAAAGCCTGCGAAGATGCCTACACTGCTAAAGAAGCGGCCACAAAGCTGGCAGCAAAGAAAGGTCCCGGGCTTGTCTATCGCCAGTGTTTGAGAAGTGCAAAAAGCTTGCGACGCGCAACACTCGCTCGTACGTATGTGCCTGACAGTCAACAGGCTCAGCAAATAACCCGAAAATAATTGAACTCATTGGACTGGTTGGAGGACAACAGAGTTCCGCTGACTGCTCTCTCCCTTCGAGCCCGCTACCTGGAAGTCCTGCCATGAAGAGCTCCATCAGACAATGTGCTACTATATTACTATGTTAAGTTCAAGCATGACGAGACGCATGACGACAGCTTATGCTCTGGACTTGAGATTTCACTGTAATGTGCAGTATGCATGTAATGTATCTTTCAGTCCTTGACATTATTTCCAATCAGTCAGTCCTGCAGGGAACGAGCCATGACAGTAACAGGCGTGGTCATGAGGATGTTTTGTTGTCCTACGGAAGGCTCACAACGTATTGTACTCATTTTGTTGTCTGAACAGAATACGTCCCCTTTTACATACTGTGTAGATTCCCAGTCATCCAGGTCCTGGTAATCCGCGAAGGTTGAATAAGGGCAACTGGACTTCTTGTAGTTGAAGATGTTTCACTTTTAGCTTTCTTCAGTTCTCAGTGTTTTGATACAGAGTTCCCACATTTTATGTCTGTGGTGGGTGTATTCATACATGGGTCCAGGTGTTACTGGCAACCGGCCGGTTAAGGGCAAACCATCGTAATAAAGTAGCCACACATTCGACGGTGTCTTAGAATATTCAACAATTCGATTTGAGTGTGTCTGATTTGACTATCAATCTTGTAGTTGAATCATGTGAAAATGTCATGTGATCAAGATTGTAGCATTCTGACGACTTTGGGCGTGCCCACGGCTGCTGCTGAGCATAAATTTTTTTGCATAGAATGTCTTTGTTTTTGTTTATAAATAGCCTATTTTGATACAAATTCAACCTCATTTGTGTTGATAAAGAACTGAAAATGAGATATCTCATAATTTTGCTCATATTGGGTCTGGTTTAACATATTACACTTGACAAGAGAATTTTGCAGTGCCAACGTATTTATCACTGATCTTCAAGTTGTCTCTGAGATCTCCAGAGTACCAGAGTCTACACACACCACGCCGCCAGGCGAAAGTGCTTGCTAGCGGTGTCAAGAACGGAAACAAAGGCGGTGAAGGCGCTGAGGATTACGAGCTCAGCTCAACCTAATACTGCACAGATTTTCCTTACCAGGCTTTTTCCTCATTGCGGCCTTTAGTGAATAAAACCAGAGTATAATAATATAACCAGAGGAAGAGACTTTTGGACTGCGACGCCATAATTTTCACCAAGACATGACTAAACACTGGAGCACTGGACAGTGCTATTGAGCTAGCTGACCACCACACACTTTGGGCTGATAGAACAGCGGCTGAAACCGGCAAGACCAAAGCCTGACAACTGTGCATCTATATTACCGTAACACTAAATAAATTAAGGTACTATCTACCATGTTAATTTGTTTATCTGAGTGTTTTCACCTTTTTCTGTGTGATGGGAAAATCGCAAATGTGATCTGTTTATTTGTCGGCATCACCATTAGCGGTGCTCTTAAAAGGAAAAAAAACATTCCAACATGAGTAGACTATGAATCAGATCTGACTATGAAAATAGTCGAAGACTAATCGACAGCATTTATAAGTAAGAGAAAGCTAGCTCTCCCCATGGCTATTCTGTACGCAAATGTTAATCTAATTGATTTGTGCTATGTTAATTTTACCTTGTCTTGGGGGTCTTCCACTCCATTCTGGGTGTCTTCGGAGATGCTGCAACATGGAAGATGTGTTGTTGTGTTATGTAAGTGCCGCATTACAATTGCTACACGACACGCTGTTTAACTTGCTGTTTAGCCTGAAATGGTCCAGCACTTTCCACATTTTCTCTCTTATTTATTTTGTTTTCCTTGTCTTTCATTTTAATTGTCGTTGTCCTCTTCCATCTTCCCGCTTCATCAACCAAACATCCGCTTCTTCCTCTGCGTGGATGACGTAAGCTCACGTAACAATTCATTAAAGCAGAAAAACAAAATCTATTCATATTTTTGGAATCGAGGTTCTGGATTTACTCGTGGAATCGTTTCAGCCCTAGCTGTGAGCTGATGGTGCAAATCTCCACCTCTGTTTAGAAAGGGCCTTTCTAATTTGACGCAGATTACTTCTTTCACTCCACCTTCAAACCATCTGTCCACTCTGTCCAGGATCTTGATATTGTTGTCCTCGAAGGAATGTCGCTTCTCTTTGAGATGTAAATGAACTGCAGGGACTGGGCCCGAAAAAACTGCCCTACTATGTTGATCCATGTGTTTGTGTAGTTGTTGCTTGGTCTCCCCAATGTAGAGATCACTGCATTCCTCACTACACTGAACTGCAAAAACAACAGACTGACTGAAATGAAGCGAAAATTTAAATCAGCTAAAAGATACTGCACGTTTCAGTTTTTTCTCATTACATTACACCTTTTTGCTCTTTTTTTTTTACCCATTGTTGCTGTAGTTTTATAAAATGTAACTTCTACAGTACAATAAAAAAAACACTCTGCGAGCTGCAGGGGGCCCCCAGGCCACACTTTGGACACCCCTGGCTTAGACTTTGTATTTGACTTGCATCGCTTGGCAAAAGGCTTTACTTGGCCAACATGAGTTTTAAAGGCCGGTATGTAGGTTACTGAACGCTGGTCCTGTTTGATACAGATTTGATACGTGTTGTTGGACTGTGCGAGGAAGGTGGAAAACCCACACAAGCACAAATTCCAACCAAGAGCCTAACCACTATGTTCTCAACTTTAGTCAACATTACGCTTAATCAGACTCACTCACTTCTATCTCCTCCCTCAGATGATGCTCGTCTGTTTTGCTTTCTGCGGATCATGACGGGAGACGCAATGAGCAAGCGAGCCAAGTTCACCCTCATCACCTGGATTGGGGAGAGCATCAGCGGGCTGCAGCGGGCCAAAATCAGCACCGACAAAGCGCTGGTCAAAGAGATTGTGCAGGTCAGTGACTCGGGCATCTCGTGCATGGAGAAAGTTTGAACTAAACAACATTATGAGAGAACGTTAGGACGTTCGGCCGCACGATGGTCTAGTGGTTTGCATGTTGGCCAACACAGTAACAATAAAAAAAATCGAGAAGATCTGGGTTCGATTCGCCCTTGGGCATTTCTGTGTGGAGTTTGCATGTTCTCCCCGTGTGTGCGTGGGTTTTCTCCAGGTACTTCGGTTTCCTCCCACAAAAAACATGCAGGTTAGTAGGTTAATTGGCGACTCTAAATTGTACATAGGTATGAATGTGAGTGTGAATGGTTGTTTGTTGATATGTGCCTTGCGATTGGCTGGCGACCAGTCCAGGGTGTAGCCCGCCTGTCGCCCGAAGTCAGCTGGGATAGGCTCCAGCATGCCCCCGCGACCCTGAAGAGGAGAGGCGGTATAGAAATTGGATGGATGGATGGTTAGGACGTTCTCTTTGAGGAAACTTGCTAGTTTCCGCCACTGAAAGAAAAAAAAATTCCAATGGTAAGTCATAATTATGGGATAAAAAGTCAAAATTTCGTGATAAAAACTCATAGTTATGAGATAAAAAGTGAAAATTATGAGATAGGAACTGCGCATGTGCCGAGTGCCATGTGACGAAGGCTCCAATGAAGAAGGCGGCACACAGTCTAAGATAAAAATGTTATGGACGTGATAAAATAGGAATAAATTGTATAATAAATAGAAATAAATCAGTGTAAGTGGAGGCATTAAATAGGACAAGTAAATCAAAACCCACCGAGGATAAAGATATAAACACTTGGGTAAAAATTTTGACTGAATCGCACAACTTATAAGTAATTTCTGTATATACGTGGTAATAATCAGTAGATGAAATGTGTTTCTTAATAGTGTTCAATTTGGCATCATCTATGTTATTGTGGAGTTGTTACTGTTGATTGTTGTTGACTTCCAGCTGCATGGAGTGCTTGGGATTTGTGTTTTTAACAGTCGAGGTGATGAGGTGATGTTATCGTCAACATTTGTCCAGTTCCTTGATGTAATGAAAGTGTATTAAAGAAAAGAGAGAGCGATTAGAGAGATTTCCAGTTTTTCAGATGGAGCTTCATCTGTCAGATTGTACAAAGAGACACTTTAGTGTACTTCAACTCTTTCTGTTTCAATCTGTTTCTGCAGAACTTTGCCAAGGAGTTCATGATCAGTGATCCAAAGGAAGTGGATGAGGACTACCTTCGCACGGAGCTGAAGAAAGCAGGCGGAGCCAACTATGATGCCCAGGCCGAGTAGAGAAGTGCCACAGTTTACAAAAAAAATTTTTAAAAAGAGGTTTGGGGGAGGAAATGATGGCTGAGAAAATACACAAAGCATAGACTGAACATCCTTTTAAAACAAAAAAAGCCTCACGGGGAAAACCTTAATTGGAGGAGGACAGGGACCTGCAAACAAGTTGAGTCACACTCTGTATAACACGTGAAACCACTTTTAAAAATGCACGCCTGCTGTTTCTATACCTGTGGCTCATAGTTTTCTTTTTTTCCCATAGATAGTTTACTAGCCAATGATGACATTTCAGACATTAGCTATGGAAGCCACCACAACCTAGATTTGTGACCTGTTTGTTAGCTTCCAAAAAGCCTTATTAAACAACTTCAAAACCAACACAGTGGAACTCGTTTAAGTCGGCAACAGCATAAAAACCTGCACACAGTCACTCCCTGTGACAAATCTGGACAACGTCACAAGTAAATGTGCAAGCAATGGCTAGTTTTGTTTATGTCCACAAGCGGTCCAATCCAAGGGATGTCGGCTTAAACGGGTTCCACTGTACCGAGCTGTGGTTTAAATATAATCGTAATATAAGGTACCTTCATTGGGGAATGAAGGAATGAATCACGCCTAGCTAAAGGTTGACTGTCTTGTTTCGACAAAGTTAGGTACGAATGTGAAAGATACTAGTTTTACATAGCAGCAATTTGCAGAAGAAAAGTGTAATATGAAAGGATGGGAAACACATTTTAGTGGGAAGCACAATACCAGGCTTGCATTACTCATTCCAGCCTATTTCAACTACGATCACTTGGGCTTGACTGAACAATGTTGACACTATCTGTTACATACAAAATACAACAATAAAATCATACAAAATATTCTTTTTAACCTTAAACGCTCTGTTCCATACTGCTGTTAAACAATTCCGTCTGCCTTGGTCTAAATATTTACGTCAGACGGTGTCATAAGGTAGCAAATTATTAATTTTTCGTCCATGGACGGTAGGAGAGTAGCATGAGTAATGTCCAAATATGTCTGAGAAATGTACATTTAAGCATGAGTAACCAACGAATCTGCTGAAAAATGTCTACCAACATCCAGTGCCATTGCCTCATCACAACATGACGGTCCGCATCGCCCCGTTTGAAATTATATTTGGATTATTATTATCTTGGAATACTATTATTTTGCAGTACTATCACACTCAGAGGTCCTGCGTAAGGAATTTGCTGAGTCCCATAACCGAATTACTGTCATAAATATGCAATATGTCACAAATATGCCAGTACCGTAAATTCTGGACTGTTGAGTGCGCCTCAATATAAGCCACACCCATTAAATTTAAAGAGATTTTTTTTTTTTTTACATATATAGGCCATACTTGTCTACAAGCCACAGGTGTTGATGTTGTACCATGTGATATTTACACAGAAAGACATACTATAAACCTTGCGATCCTGCCTGCACTCTGTTTTCCCAGCGTCACTCGCTATGTCTGGTGAGAAGTGAGGCACTTTTTTTGTTATTTTTTTTTATTGGAGTTGAACAGCTGCCGCAGTCCAAGCAGAATCTTCATCAAACGTACTTTACTTAAGATTTGTCAGCTCCAAACACCATCGCTGCATAAGACTTTAGAACATGTGATATTAGCTTCTATTGCGGAAATGCAAGATTTTCTGTTTTGGCTTTCGAAGCGTCATTGTTTAAACCACAGGGTTCAAAGAGTTTGAAAAAAGCAACAGCGTATCGTCCTGGAAATTACAGCATATAAGATGTCACGGCTATGATAACATTACATTTTTGTTGTCCAAACGTTGTCATGTTGCGTACGGAAAGTTCCGTGGCTGAAGGAGGACGAGCTGTCTGTCTGGCCGATAGCCATAAAAGTCTAAAAAGCTGTAAGATTCTGCTCGGGGTAACGCTGAAAACGGCAAAAAAATGCCAGAGTAACATAAAAGAACCACAAATCAATATCCAAAGCTGGTCGAGGGAAATTTGAAACATGTGGCCTTCGTTATTCAGATGAAGTCGTTAAATGGCAGTATGGGACAGAACCTTAAGACAGCGGTGTTCAAACTTTGTCTGCCGAGGGCCACATACAGGACAAATGAAAGGGTGCGGCATGATGTACTGTACCTTTTAAAAATTTGACTGTATATTATTGGGAGCAGCCAGGTTGCGTCTGTTGTCTCAATATACACATGCTATACATCCAAACAACCGCAAGAATGTCAGCTAAAAGCTCAACCAAGCCAATTTCAGGAAAACAAACAATTCAAACCACAAGCACTTAAATGGGCAAATATGGAAGACAAGCAAGCAGTTTGAGAGCAACAAGTGTCATTCGTCGACCGCTAAAACTCACTGAACATTATTTTGTAACTTATCCAGTTACAAAGATTTTCACATATACAGTAACCATCAAAGTACATTCCTACCAACATAATCCACATCTTTTTTGCAAAAAAAAAATGGTCTAAGAGGTTAATGTTCTATGCATTGTCATCTCAAGCACAGACTAATTTCAGCTGTTGAAGTGAATGCACATCAGCACTTCCACACTGCAATGCCACAAATTGATTGCGCCATGCCATTTTCCCTGTAAAACATGTGAAATGAACAGCCTTGCCTATGGTACAGTCCACTCCTCATCAAAATTTCAAGACCAGTTGAAAGATTGCAAGAATTGATATTTTACCCTGTTGGTTCTAAGTGGAGCTTCAGAATGCCAAAAGAAGAAATGGGAATGAGACAAAAAAAACTTTGAGTAAGCAATTTATTGCAGACAAGCATTAAAGTGAAATAGGCTGTTCATCAGCTGATCAAAGGTTTAAGACCATAGCTCTAAAAAAGCCCGAACCCCTCCCTAAAATAAAAATAAAATGTTAAAAAAGGCAGTGAGTAGTGAGTAGCTGCATCACTTCAAAAATTAATTTAGGCATGCTTGATGGAAAATGTTGGTCCAGGTGGTGAAGATGGCTTCACGCAGGGCATCCACTGTCTGGAACTGATGTCCATTTTTGTAAATCCGCCCCCAAATGTTCTCAATTGGATTTCAATCAGGGGAACACACAGGATGGTCCAAAAGAGTGAGCTTATTCCTCTGGAAGAAGTTCTTTGTCTGGCGGGCATTACAGCGTTGTCCTGCTGGAAAAAGCCAGTCATTACCACACAGACGAGGGCCTTCAGTCATAAGGGATGCCCTGTGCAACATCTCCACATAGCCAGATGCCATTTGACGCCCCTGCACAACCTGAAGCTCCATTGTTCCATTGGATCATGATGGCGCCCCCTCCACTGTGCTGTGTGGAGAACATCTCAGGTGGGATCTCCTTGTCATGTCAACGTTGGAAGCAATCAGGACCATCAAGCTTACATTTTTTCTCATCAAAGAATAGAACTTTCTTCCACCTTTCCATGTCCCATGTTTGGTGCTTTCGTGCAAATTCCAAACGGGCAGTTTTGTGGCCTTGAAGGAAATGTTCTTGTTCTTAAAGCCTTCTCTCGGAGATGCCGTCTGATGCTTATTGGACTGCACTCAGCACCAGTAACAACCTTCATTTGGGCCGAGGATGGTCCTGTGTCTTCACAGACAGCCAATGGGACGTTTTTTTGGGTCTACCACTTGACTTTTGTGTTCCATAACCCTCAGGATCTTTGAAGTTTCCAATGACTGTCTTACTGCGTCCAACCTCAGCAGCAATGGCACGCTGCGAGAGGCCTTGCTTATGCAGCTCAACAATCCCACAGCGTTCAAAGAGAGAAAGCTTTTTTGCCTTTGCTATCAAGAGATGATGAGAGTATGATTACCTGCCACAAAATAACATTCAATACACATTTTGGCAAGATTTTGGCTTTTTAAAGGCTTTGCTCTTAAACATTTGAACAGCTGATGAACAGCCTATTTCACTTTAATGCTTGTTTGCAATAAATTGCTTTTTTTTTGTGGCTCACCTCTATTTCTTCATTTTGCAATTTGAAGCTCCACTTGGAACCTCCTTAACATTCAACAGTGCAAAATGTCAATTCTTGCTCTTTTTGTACTTTAGAGAGCGAAACAACTCAGCATCTTTTTTATGGTTGCCATCTTGCTTTGTGAGTGCCTCATACCACGGAGCACAGCACTTTTTTTTATATCTATCCTGGGCAGCCTCAAAGTCAAACATGGCATATGTGTTCTGTAGAATTGCTTCTCCAAGTTTTGTATTGTGGATTTCTTTTCTTTCTTTTTTTTTTTTTTTTTTTTTTTTTTGCATACTGGCTTTCCAATTTTCATATTCTGTGCTCTCCAGTAGTAGTAAGAGAGAAAAGTATCTTTTTAGTAGGGGTGGATGACACAGCAAATTTTTGGTTTCAATCCGATACCAAGTAAATACAGTGCCAGTATTGCCCATACCGACATGTTTTACTTGAAATTTTAAGACCGTTGAATGATTTAGCCTGTAATTTGTCGATTATGATTACAATCAGAATAAAACACAGGACAAAGATATCAATCTGATACCGACACTTCTTTTGGTATTGAAGCAATCAATCAATTAATTTGGCTCAATCAGCCCCACCCCTACATTTGAGGGGGCGTGTCTGTAAATATTCTACAAGAACGCGCAGATAGGACAATTACAGTAGCTGTTTTGATGATTTTGGAAGTTTTCCCCTGGTGTTTCCTCTGGAACACATTTGGCTGCCTTCGTCTGCCACGGAGAGAGACGTGGTGGGAGCTTGTTGACAGTACACTGTGACTGGGGACGCCTCACATGGGTGGGAGGGCTTCCATGCCCTTAAAACGTTTGATCACAGCAAAGCTGTGTTGAGACGGCCTTCAGCTGTAGCATCTCTCTTTGTTTCTTCCACTTTCTCTGACTTTGTTTCTAAGAACATTGCCACCTTTGACGTTGGTAGAAGTGATTTAAAAAATTAAGAAAAAAAAGTGAACGGGCACAAAAATAAGTCATTTCAAAATAAAACTGATGTGTTTTTTTCCGAAACCTGTTTCTTGGAGTGTCTTGAGTGAGTGAAGAATTTGTTTTTCTCATGTTTTTATATCCACGTGCGGCATGAGGTTATAGGAATCACGTACCATTCAAAAAATGTTGTTTTTATATGAAAATACGAAAGGTAGTGTTGACTGCTCCAAAACAGCCCAAACACGGAGCTCAGGCAGGAAACAGGAAGCGACTGACACCAATCAAGTAAACGAGCGCCTACGTGGACCAGTGACACTTTGTGAAGAAGCAATTAATTGAAGTTGCAGCGTTGTCACATGTGCAATGCGTCTGCAGTAAAAGGTCATCTGTCACAGCGTTGCAGTGTGTGTGAGCATTTTAATGACATTCCTCATGGCCACTGTTCATCAAACCACGGGTCAGCTACGGCGTGATGTTCAGTTAGGCACTGATCTGGAAGCAAAGACTAAATTAATTGAATCCACAGTGTTAAGCTTGAGGAGTAAAAATCTACACAAAGATACACACATGATATTTATGTATATATTATTGGTTATTGGCTTCTTGTGTCTATTCCAAGGGTGTCCAAACTTTTTCCAGTGAGGGCCACATAGTGAAAAATGAAAGGACTCAACATTGATATTTTGTAATACGCTAAGAAGTTATATATATATTTCAAGAAAAAACTGCATATCAGACTTGTGATATGGGTGAAAAAGCCTATTATTAGTATCTACTTTGCTGTTTGCTTGTTTTTTTTTGTGCTATTTTTGTAGTTTCTTTTTCAATTTTCCAAATATTTCATCTTTCTTCTTAATTTTCTTTTTGTAATTGTATACCTTTTATTCCCATAATATTATAACTTCTTCTCTGACATAATTTTCCAAAATGACAACTTTGTTTTGTTTTGTTTGTTTCTAATAATGTTATGACTTAAAAACCAAAAATTTTTTCTTTAATATTTCAGCTCTACGCTACTAAAATGACCTTATAAAATTGCTTTTTTTACCTCAAGAATATGACTCTTTTCTCTTAATATTTTGACTTTATTCTTGTAAAATTGCAAAAGCTTTTTTTTTTCATTTCTGCGTATTCATTTCTTCTCATAATTATGACTTTATTCCCAGAACAGTATAACCTTTTAACCTAATTTGAACTTAAATTAACTTTATTCATTGTGTTTTTTTCATAACATTGATTTTAAAAAATAACAAATTTCTGCTACTAAAATGAAATAATTTTTCCTCATAATATTAAGTTATTCTGGTTTTGGTTTTGACTTTAATTATTGTAAAAATACTGTTGATTTTTAAAATGTTTGCTCTTGTTGTTTTTTAAGGCATTCTTGTTAAATTATATTTTTAGAATGTGTCGCGGGCCAATAAAAAAAACGCCGCAGGCCACAAATGACCCCAGGGCTGCACTTTGGACACCCCTGGTCTATGCTATACCTCCAGCGTCACGGTGCCAAAATGAAAGGTCTGTCATGAATGAATTGGTGACCGATTTCCTTCATTTCAAAGCATCTATCATGGCTCAAATGTCAACAAAAATGAATGGTCTGTCAGGCTTTGAAACTGGAATACATCAATAGCACGATTAATAAAGGAATAAATCATACATAATAAGGGATATTTGGATTGATTCGCCCACCCCGACCAAGGACACACCGGAGGTATTATGATTCACCTTGGCAACTCGTTGGTGGAACTGGAGAAGGTATCCAGAGGCTGGGAAGTCTAGGCTGAGACTGCTGCCCTGACGACCCGGATAAGCAGAAGAACATCGATGCAGTGATTAGAAACTCTTCTGGAGGAGGTTTCAACGTGATAAACTTTGAAACTCTAAACCATATGTTCACAAAAAGTATCTTTTGTGTGATAAAAGTCCTTGCTTTGTTACCCCCAACCTGCTACAGTGGAGCCCCTTTATGTCGACAACCCGCAACTCATCTAGTCCACAGTCCAGTGTTGTTCTTCTGACTAAAAAGTGCCCACTTAAGTCGACATCGACATACACAGTTTACCGCTTTTCGTATTTTTTCATGGAATTTTAAAACACAGGACCCCGGGTAGACACTACGAAAGAAATGCAAAATACGTGTCTTCCCGGAAAAAATGGGAGGGGTGATACTGCAAATTTTGGTCTTGATGTGATACCATACTTCTTACTTGAATTTTTTCATTAAAGGTCATTAAATGATTTTTGACAGTTTTATAAACAAACTGTATTTGTGAGCAAGTTAATATATCAATTAGGGCTGTCAATCGATTAAAATGTTTAATCGCTATTAATTGCATTGCATTTTAACTCATAATTAATTGCAGAAGTTTTAATCTATAATAAATAGGGATATAAATGTCTTTGTGGTAATACACAACTACGATAAGTACATCAAATTTTATGTTTTATTTTTTTATATATATATTTTTTTAAAGGTAAGATTTGATTACCTTATTGAGTGCTAATGTGCATATTTGTGGTACACAACCTCATTGGGAAAAAAAAAGTCTAGGCTGTATCTGTATTCATTTAGTGCTTTTAATTTGATGTTGTTCCTGTCATAGTTTTACACAATAAAGAAGATAAATTGATTGCTATGATGTACATATGTTTTACTGATGTGTTGGTGACTAGCTAGTGCACTGCCAGGGCTAGCTAGCGCTGAATTGACACAAGCCCTGACAAAGTGTCCTCGGCTATGTCTGCCATTAATTTGAAGCACGTATCCCAATTTTAGTTTGCAGTTCCAAGCAAAAAATCAGCCCAGAGATGGCTCGCTTCTAAAAACAAAAAAAATACTTGTGAGTGGGACACTGATATGCCGTACCACTGTATAAATGTCAATTAAAAAATACAGGCAGCGCTTCAGTACCTTTCCCGCTTCTCTCAGGCAAGTCGACGACGACCTAGTTCGTGACAATGCCAATCACAGTGACAGTAGATACTAATAACATTCCTCTTGTTGCGAGAGCCATCTGTCAGGCCTTTGAAATTAAATTTACCAATCAAAAAAACAATTTCTTTCTCCATTTCTACTCAATATTTGCTCCAGCTTGTAGCTACACGGTGACGACTACAGTGTCGCCCGAGGGTCAAACAGGACGTGCAAACGTTAATCGCGCGTCCAAAACTTCTGTTAACTCGTTAACTTTGACAGCCCTAATATAAATACAACAAAATAAGATACTCTAAAAACATCAGAAAAATAAGAAAATGGTCTTATTACAGACAATTGTATGAGGAAAATAAGGTCAATAGTGCAAAATAAATAAAGAAAAGCAAAAACTACTATTGGCTATTATTCAAATCCTTCAAACCCCTACTGTGGCCAACAACTTTATTCCCTGAACTTGGGAACAATATACAGTATAAATACCTGTATAACAACATCAACAATATATCAATATAAACAACACGACAAAATAAGGATGTTTGTGCAAATAAACACAAAATAGGACTGAAAAATACTGATCTCATCATGCTAGTATTGATCCGATACCGTCGAAACTTGCATTACCAGTCACCCGCCCACTCTTATGCTGAGTTGGAGTTTACACTGGATATCTGCGTCTATTTACAACGATTCACACAACATATAAATATAGAAACGACTTTCAATCTGTTTGGTGACTACAGACGGCTAGTTCCACAGCAAATATATATAATGTACAGTATACTGTATATAAATGTATTAATGTGAGAGGGTATTAGTCTGTTTCACTCTCCAATGCAGTCGGTGGCGGTAATGCACCTTTTACGTTGAGTGCCACCCGCCTTAAAACAAAAAGAAGAAGCACTTCCGGGTGTACTTCCGCGGAATTTGCTGTAAACGCTGCATGGAGCGAAAGTTAGACAATAATGACAAAAGCTTCATAACGTTACATTTTATTGAATTACACAGGTAGCTTTTAACCGTCTTTTAATTCAAGGGAACCTCGGCTCACAAACCGTGGTGGCGTCCAACATGGCGACGGCTGATGACATTGCTCAATTGTGCTACGAGACTTTCAACGCGCTTCCCCACAGGGGGAAGCCTGAGCCGGGCAGAGAGTGGACCCTACTGGCAGCTGTTGTCAAAGTCACCCGATGTGCCAATTCTGACACAGGTATTATTGTTATTAGTAGTAGTAATTGTGCTCTTTGATTATGAATGCTTTTGTTCTTACATTTTATGGAGAAGAAAATGCTGAAATGTTGATACTAATAACGGTAATATTCTTGTTTGCTATGGTGATGGACAGAGGTCAGACAGGAGGCTCCATGGACAGTGATGTTCACAGATGACAGTGAGTGCAGGTGGAAGAACTTTCTGTTTGTAAATTTTATTCTCGTAATATTATGATTTTATTCCCGTAATATTATTACTTCTCACTAAACCTAATTTTCCCAACATTTTATTTCAAATTTCTCATTACGTTACAACTTAAAAAAAAAAGCATCTTTAAAAAAAAAAATATTTCAACTTAATACTATGCCCTGCGATTGGCTGGCGACCAGTCCAGGGTGTGCCCCACCTGTCACCCGAAGTCAGCTGGGATAGGCTCCAGCATGCCCCCACGACCCTCAAGAGAAGAAGCGGTATAGAAAATGCTACCAATTATTTTTCCTCATATTACTCTATTACTTCATTCTTGTCAACTTTTTTCTTATAATAGTTTGACTTTGCCCTTGTAAAATTTTTGCTGATTTTTTCCATGTTTATTTTTATTATTGATTTTTTTCCGTTTCCGTGTTAAATGATATTCTAGAATGGCCATGGGCCAATACAAAAAACAGCTATGGGCCGCAAATGGCCTCCAGCACGCACTTTGGACATCCCTGATGTATGTCTGAGTGTGGAAAAGAGGTGAGAAGGCGAGTGCAGGTGGGAGAAGAGTATCAGAAAAAGTGATGGGAAAGATTTACAGGACGGCCGTGAGACCAACAAACAGTTGGCAGAGCTGAAGATGCTTCGATGTTCCTCGGGAGTGCCGAGGTTGGACAGGATTAGAAAGACGCAGATCAGAGGAGAACAGCCCACAATAGACGTCTGAGAGACAAGCTCAGACTGAGATTGATTGGCCAGTGTAGAGGCACAAGTGTCGGTCATCATGCCAACGAGATCACAATTGTCTGAGCAACTTTTTACATTTTTGAAATCATCTATCACCTCTGTCTTGTAGTTGAAAAAGAAGTGGTTTCCCTCGGAACTGGGACAAAGTGCATTGGACAAACAGCCATGAGTCCCAAAGGTGTGTGGCTTATTTTATTTCATTTATGTACTTATTTAGTTCACAATTTTTACTGTGGTTTGTTGACTTGGATTCCTTGAAAGGCACTATATATATACAGTATATACTATATATAGAGCCACATTATTACAGTGGCTGGAACCCACTTATTTCCACAATGTGGACCAACCCATCAAGTCTACCGTCTTTTTCCTATTACTAGAAAGAGCCCGCTTAAGTTGACATCGCCTGACACCCATGGCAGACATAACCCTACATCATAGGGCTCTCTTTGAGGAACACTGGAAGATGTAACTACGAAGGCACATAAAGATAAAAATCATAAAACACAAAGAAATAGTAAGCACTGTGATTAAAAATAGAAATAAAAATGGGATAAAGATTTAAAATAAAATAATTAAACACGAAGAAATAGTAAGCAATAGGATTAAAAATAAGAATAAAAACGGGATAAAGATTTCAAATAAACAGAATAAAAATAAGCAAAAATATTTGTTTTATTTTTAAGTATTTATTGATTTTTTTATTCATGTAAATAGAATAAGTGAAATAAAAATAATAAATGTTAAGTAAAAAATTTTTTATGTAGTTTTCTTGTTAAATTAGATTTTTAGAATATGCCATAGGCAACTAAAAAAACAGTAGCGTGCTGCATGTTATCTGTATCGGTATCAGCTTAAAAAAAAAAAACATGCATCCGTAATATTTTATATATAAACTCTATATTGTATACATAAAAATATTATTTTTACATAAATGTGCTTTACTGTACTAGAAATGCACATTTACCTTATTGAAAAATGATTTTGTAGGCGTTAACGATTGGTTTTGACCTTGCACGTGATAAACAGTATGGAAAATGCCCAGAAAAATGCGCATACTCTGAAATGTGAATCTTTGTTTAGGTGATGTGCTGAATGACAGCCACGCAGAAGTCATCGCAAGAAGAGGGTGCATCAGGTGTGCAGGACACACGTATTAGTCAGCATGCATCATTTCCAAAGATCTTCCAGTCCATGTTTGTATTGGCAGGTATCTAACCCAGCAGCTGCACAGAGCGGTGAGCGGGAGGGGAAGCCACGTGTTTTGTCGGGCGACGTGTCCAGGGAAATGGAGGCTTCAGCCTGGAGTTTCCTTCCTCTTCTTCACCAGTCACACACCATGTAAGTTTAAGACTTTGTGCCGGCCGTTTATAGACATGAATGCCAGTGTGTTGCCTCACTCTGACACATTGTGTACATTTAAATATATTAAAAGCAATCCGGTGTAGGTCATTTATAAGTTGATGTTCACAAGGTGGCGACGCCTCCATCATCCCCATGACTGACAAGCAACCTCAACCGTGTACATCCATGAAGAGTGATCAAGGGACGGCTGAAGGAAGCTTCAAAAGAAAATCAAAAGCAGGCACATCGTTGAAAAACTCCAAGCGGCTGTGTCGAGAAGAACGGTACGCTGATGAGGAAAAAACAGACGATGCTCACGACTCCGAACAATCCTCACGTGACAGTGAGCCTTCACCCAGCCCGCCTGTGAAAACACCCATTGTAGATGGCAGGCAAGACTGCCAGCTCCCAGATATTCACAGAACGGGAGCCAAGTCCGTGCGAGGCGGCCCATCTGATCCTCTCCAACCCAGGACGGGCTACCACACCACAGGATTGCTGCGCGTCAAGCCCGGCCGAGGAGAGCTCACGCTGTCTCTCTCGTGCAGCGACAAGCTGGCTCGCTGGGGCGTGCTGGGCTTCCAGGGTGCCCTCCTATCCCATTACTTAGAGGAAGCGCTGTACTTTCGCACCGTGGTGGTTGGGATGTGCCCCTACAGCCAAGCATCCATGCAAAGAGCTTTGTACACAAGGTGAGGCACGCACTATCTATCTAGTATCTACAGTATCAGTGGGCACAATTATTATTTTTTCACATTTTTATTAATTATAATATATAGCAATCATAATAAATAATATACTATGTTAATGTTTATAATTTATACATAAAAAAAATATATAAAGTACATCCTCACTACGTCTGTGCTATTTAGATGTTCCCATGTATTGGATCTCTGCGCTGGTTTCTCAGTGTGTCCACCAGTTTTTCTTCAGTCCAAACTGGAGTTCCCCTTCAGCCAAGCCCAGACTGAGCTCCAACACATGGCCAAGCAAGGACGCATTACCCCCTGTGGAGCAGGTTGTGTATTTTTTTCACTTTTGTCAGCATTACATTTTGTCTTTCAGCATGTCTGTGCTCATTATAGCCTTAAAAAAGGAAGGGTGGTGGGGGAACGGCCCTTAAGGCCCTTCTCCATCAACATTTGCAGGAGCTTGTCTTATTATTGTTATTAAGAATACCTTAAATGACATGTTTGGAGGCTTTTGCTGACATAGTTAAAAGAGAGGCTCTGATCAGGGTTTTATGCGGCAGATTCTGACCATCCAGGACTGAAATCGGCTGATACCGATCACATGGATTAATTTATACATTTAAAAATTTATTAATGATGATTATGCTATTGGCCAGGGGTGCCATATAAAGGGGAAAGGTTAGGATAATTCCAAGGTCCCTGGTTTCTTCCACCGCTGAGAAAGGCTGCTCATCGCTGCTCATCTCGTCCGATGAATTCAATTATTTTTCGGGTTATTAGCTTAACCGTCTGACTGTCACACACATACGGGCGAGTGCTAGCCGCATGGTTGTGTTAGCTGCCGTGACCGTGAGCCTCCAAAATTCAACATACTTCGTCAAGTGTTGTTCTTCAAATGCTTTTAACCTGCTACCTCCCGCCAGGTATTTTTTGTGGCATGTGTTAGTAGTTGAGTTCCACACGGCAGACATGATTGTTTTGTTTTGAAGGAAGTTGAAGGGCGACACTGCTAAAGATGTTAGTTAGGTTAAGACACTACACTGCACAAAAGGGTTGCTGCAGGTGCAATGGTGCTAGCCACAGGTGATCGACTTTTGTGATCGCTGCTTTATTGGCATATGCCGATCATGCAACTTTTTACGTAAATCTGGTGATACTGATTGGTTGCCAGTCGATCGGAGCATCCCTAGTAATTACACGTTGTTTTCAAAGCGGCAAATTGCATGCCGAAATATGGAATGTATTTATGCACTAGGTAAGCCACACAGGCTGGCTCCTCCCCCTCCAAATCTCTTCCAGGTGAACTCTGCAAAATGTACAGACCCTTTCCAAAAATTTAGAATGTCATGGAAAAGTTGTTTAATTTCCATAATTCCATTCAAAAAGTTAAACGTTCATAGATGATAGATTCAGGGCCCACAATTTAAACGATTTCAAGTGTTTATTTGTTTATTTTTACGTAATTTGGGCTTCCAGCTCATTAAACCCATGAAAACAGGAATTCAAAAAATTTGAATACTGTGAAGAAATCAGCTCAAATTTTGCAGGGCATGAATGTTTTAAACTGAGTGTCACTCACTAATCAAAGGGTCGGTATATGCTTGTTATCCATATTCTTCATAATTAATTAATGATGTAAATTAAGAAAAACTAAACTTTTTTTTTTTTTGCTTTAGTTTAAAAAACTAATTATGAAATTATGGCTTTATTCTCCTAACATTCTCATAATATTACAACATAACTTTTTCCGCAACCTAACTTTGTTATTTTAAAAAAATAACGTCTTTTAGTATTTCCACTTTATGCTACTAAAATGACGTTATTTTCCATCCATCCATCCATTTTCTATGCTGCTTGGTTCAGTAGGGTCGTGGGTATGCTGGAGCCTATCCCAGCTGACTTTGGGCGGGAGGCAGGATACACCCTGGACTGGCCGATGACGTTATTTATATTACGTTACTCTTACAACTTTTTCTTGTTAGATTACTTTTTTTCTATTTTTGTAAAATTACAGATTTTTCCGGGTTTTTTGTTGTTTTTTTTTAATTATGTTTTTTGAATGTGCCGCAGGCCGCAAATGTCCCCCCGAGCCGCAGTTAGGACACTTCTGATGTAAAACTACTACTGGGTGAACTCGCGTACCAAACAGAGCTGCAAAAATCAGCTTCATACTCATTATCCATCATCTTTAGTTTGACTTCATTAATAGATGTAAAATAACCACAAAACGTTATTCTTATTCTTTGATTCCTGGTTTCAAGTGGTTTGACGTTTGTTTGAAGCTATCAGCTGGTGTAAGGTGCCTGATCAACCACTAGATGTCACTGCCAGCGGGTACAAACAAGGAGTCACCAAGAAGGCCCTGGGCACTGCTAAAGCTCGGTAAACTATTTTAATAAATAGTTACAGATTTTGGACTGTTTGATGAATGCATTATTTGTATTTAGAATATTTCAATTATGTTTTTGTGGGTTGCAGGTCTGCTTTGTGTAAACTGGAGCTTTTCCATTCCTTCCTGTCTCTGGTGTCAGCCACCAAAGCTTCAGCACTTCCTGATTCACTCAGGTGACAAACAGTAGTAGTTCTGAGCCTTCCATGCCACAGTTTGTACAAATCTTGCCCAAGACACACCATAAATCATATACAAAACTGCAACCTTTCAGACGTACGTTTCCAGGTGCTCCTTGGTTGACGGCATTATTTTTTAATCGCACAAAAGAGCACAAACCGATTAAACGCGGCACAAATGAATGGGACTATTTTGGTGCAATTTGAAGCAAACGGGGGTGCTGGGTGAACTTTGATTGACCTATAAAATAATCTGGACTAACTCGAAAACGCAAAGAGCACAAACCACCATTTTAACAGCACAAACAAATGGGGAATATTTGACCAGAGTTGTGCATGGGGTTAGTGGGCCAGCTTCACGCAGGTTGTATTGGTTTGTCTAAAAGACAGTCCCTGTTTGTGTGTGTGTGTGTGTGTGTATGTGTGTTGGATGCTTAGAAAGCTCTCAAAAAAGAGAGAACAGTGGTCCTTGTGTTTGTCTCCTGGCCAGCAGGTAACCTGATCCCACCGCATTGATTCCTCGTACGGAGTCGTGCACCCACTCACACAAGCAGCTCCTGTGTGTCGCCACACAAATCATGGCCAACTGTATTGCCATCGTGCCTCTACAGTTACATTCTGTACCCCCCACTTTTTATAATAGTAACATAAAAGACCCCAAATAATCCACCAAGTCACAATCAAGATGGATCATTGAGTGACTGCGAAGGCTCCTCCATATGTGGTATTGAGCAAAGGAATGATAAAGAATGAAATATTTTGGAATGATTGATGAAGTTATGGGACGTTTCCCCAAATGAAGGTCCCCTAATGAAGGTTTGGGAGTTTCCCCCCCACCTCCCAGACCGAAAAAATGTAGTCTAAGTGGCCTGAAGAAAAAAAAAAGATTTCACGAGAGCAGCTGGAAGGCTGGAAAAAAATGCTGAAAATTGACCCGACTGAAAAGTTACATTTTCTGCCATTTTGGGTCCTGGCGGGGCCTCCGGTGAAGGTTTAGTAAGCTTCCCCCACCACCTGGACCCTAACCGTGAAGCGACCTGGGGGAAAAAAAAAAAGATTTTACGACAGCCATGGGGCTGAAAAGAATGCCAAAACTGGACTAGTCAGAAATGTGTCATCTTCTCCCGTTTTTGGGTCCTGGCAGGACCCTCGATGAAGGTTTGGAAGGTTTCCCAAACCTCGGGGACCCAAAAAGTGTACTTGTAGCGATCTGGAAAAAAAAAAGAGATTTCACAACAGCCAAAGGGGGGAAAAAAAAAAACAGAAAATTGACCCATCAGAAAAGTGGCCTTTTCTGCCATTTTGTGATATTGAGCAAATAAATTATAAATAATGAAATATTGTGTATATATACACATATTTAATTTCATTAGAAATCCAATGGAATGAGGTTGACAACAATGTTTCCCTTCATGCGTCTGCAGGAGGACAGACCTGCACACATACTTGGACTACAAGGAGGCATCGGAAACCTACCAACAAGCTTGGCAGCAGCTTCGCAGCCAGGCCTTCCCTCTTTGGCCACGCAGTGACAGAAACCTCTTGCTCTTCCAATGAAAGCCAACGTTGGAGTAAAATATATCCTTTAAGGCTTGATAGGAAGCAAACTCTTGAAGATGGAGAAGATAACTTTTTTGGTGCAGTGTAATGAGCCCACATATACACTCTTATTCAGATAAGCTTGGGGTTTAACTCAGGATATGTTGTACTACAAAGCTATAAAAGCACCGCCATTAATCGAGAACGCCCAGAGAACGGTGCACGGATGGATAAACGGTACAGGATGCTATTTAAGCATTGCCCCTAAGTAGGGCTTGTATGACGATGGGTACGAATGTTGAAGGGACAATTGAATTTACTACTGGTGATCCCAAACTGTACCATTAAAATGGTAATTAAGACAATGATTCAAAGATGAGAAGAATCAAGTACTATTTTATGAATTCCCAGTACTCCTACAGGAGTGCTTATGGTCCCTATATCCCAGGGAACAAGACTTTCCCGACCATGTGCACTGAGTTGTCGAGCTTTTTCATTTTGGTTTGGTATTTTGTACAATTAAAAAACTAAAAACCACCACTAAAACCAATCCAAGGTGTGGAACAAAATGATTGGTAGACGGTGGAAAGAAAAGAGAGATGGTGCAAAAAAAGATTTGAGTATGTACGAAAGCTTTATCGTCTTTGTAGTCAACAGGGATGTGTCAGATCGCCAACCACCGTGAACTACGGGAGCTGATTTTGCTGATGTGTTATTCCACTGCGAAGAGTTGGAAATTTATAAATTAATACACATAATCAGATTGGGCCCTTTTGAGATGGAATTTTGTGTTTTATAGTTAGGGTTTTTGTTGCAAATTGTACCATGCTGAGGATATAAATAAATCCCTTTCAACAATAACAATTTGACAATTATTAATTAATTAATAATTAAGTACATTATATATATTTTATTTGCATTATATATATGTACACGCATGGCGACTCTAAATTGTCCATAGGTATGAATGTGAGTGTGAATGGTTGTTTGTCTATATGTGCCCTGCGATTGGCTGGCGACCAGTCCAGGGTGTACCCTGCCTCTCGCCCAAAGTCAGCTGGGATAGGCTCCAGCATGCCCCCGCGACCCTAATGAGGAGAAGCCGCATAGAAAATGGATGGATGGATAGGTGCAGGCACACAATTTTACCTAAAATATATAATACAATTAAATAAAAAAATATGCCAAATGAAGAAAAACCATGTCAACCAAGAGAAATCCTTTATTATCAGCCATTCTTATGTCTCTGGACAAAGTCACAAGTAAATGTGCAAGCAATGGCTAGCTCTGCTTATGTCGACACAAGTCAGCCAATCTGACCACAGTATTCACTAAGCTATCGGAGTGAAACATCAACATCTTAGCTTTGTGTTATAGATAGCAAAGCAAATTATAGTGTAATATAGTATACACCTTCAATTCATTGTCAGAAAAAAAACAAGCTGTGTGCCGAAAATGCCCCTTAGGCCACCTTTTGGACACCCACGACATAGACAGCGATCACTCGTCTCTAGTTATCTGTGCACAAAGAAAGACACCTGTCATGCCAACCCATCCGACCCTGCATGACGCCCATACAACTTGTTTGCGTTCCATTTATTTGTATTGGTTACGTCCTCCAAGCTAGCCTATCCTTTTAAAATACCTAGAGTGTCTTTAACATACATTTAATGAGCATTACACACCAGTTAAATAAAATATTAAATATTAGAACATTTCTCTGTTAAGTGACACTTGCATATATCCCTCCCCCCAATTCATCACCAAAACATGAAAATAACATAGCCAAACAGCAAAGCAACATTACTTGAGAGTATTATGGTGTATGACCAGTCATGCATGTAGTTAGTAACCTTTATTATACAGTGTCCCTAAAGTCATAGCCTATACTGTACAGAATTTAATTAAAAAATGCTAATATTGTTTTATTATTGTATAGTATGTGTTTTAGCCTTTGTGTACAGACTTTAGGGAAACCCTTGCAGTGCGTCCACCAGGGTTTCAACAGTAGTACTAGTATGTGTATATTAGCAAGTATGCAAGCACCTTCACATCAAAGTAGACTTTGGATAAAGAAGAATGAACACTGCTGACTACGGTATGATTGAAATGAACAGGTTAGTAAATCAATGTGGTATCATCGTGTGTAATGTTATTTGCATGTTAGACTTCAGGGGTGTATATTGATGTAAACAATAACATTGAAGACACTTGTGTTGCATGTAGGAACACAAAGATAAACTTGGTAAGTACGATACATTTTCTATTGTTACGGACCCATTCAGTATCATCGATACTTAGCTGCTGTTATTGTTTCACTTTTCGTTGCCTGGCAGCGACAAGTGCGACGATAACACGCGCCGAACAATCGAAAGCAGATTGGTTACGTGAGGCGCCAAAATAAACAGGAAGTTGGTCAGATTTGAAGCATTTCCGGGTTTGTGTGCTACGCGGACTACCTGACTCCTGTTTTTTTTTTTTTTTTAGTAGACTGAATTTTAGTAAATGATACTGGATCCCAGCAGAGTGCTATAGTAAGTCTCTTAATAAAATAGTCCATAAATGTCAAGTTTAAACGGGGTTAATCTGCATTTTTCTTCTCTTGATTTAAACACTCAGGATTCCGCAGCCTCCTCCTCCGACCACGCCTACTCTGTTACGATTGGTCATGGGGTCGAGGGTTGACTCTGCCACCTATTTCTTATGTAGCCTTGATATTTTATATTTTATGCATCCTATACTTTAGTGTCAAAAGTACTAAAGTAGAATACAAAACTTTTCCTTAAGTCATTTTTTGGGAAGGTGTCTTTACTCAGTATGGCTTTTGGCTACTGGACTATAGGGATTGGCGGATTGGTGCAAATATTGATGTCAAGGGTAGTATTAGTATTGGATAGATATTAGTGAGATGGGGTCAGTATTTTAACATTTTCTTCTATGTTAATATTTACAAATATGTGTTTTTGTAGTGCTGTTGATATTGTTAATAGTTCACAAATGATGGCTAACATTGTTGATAGACAGTTTTTGTTTGCCTAAAATCCTTATTCTGATTACAATCACGATCAACAAATTACAGGCAAACTCATTCAATATCAATATCAGTATTGTATTGGCAATACTGGCCCTGTATTTACTTGATATGCAAAATTTGCAGCATCAGCCAGCCTTAGTAAATTAGAAACCTTTTACTCACATCATTTTCTGACAGGAAACCTCTACTACGGTTATTTTCCTCATCATCAAGTATGGCTTTTGGCTATTTTATACAAGACAGGACTATCTCTTTATGATTTTATTCTGTCATCTTTATAGGCACACTGCTTCTATCGTCTTGGATATGTACTTCAGCTTTTGTAAATACAGATGCAACATGATTAGGCGGTTTCTCCTTTGGTGCGAACACATGTACCTGCGACAAGGAAAAGAATAAATAGGTGGCATGCTTGTTGTATGCGCAGATTGCTGTGGTCATTTTACAGTACGGCAGTGTTTATGTTGTTTCCTTTCAGTGCATTCAATGATTGATGGTATTTTTCTATTGCATTTTTGTCTATTCAAGTGCCGTCAAATGGTAATGAAAAGACTGGGCCAGATGCACAAATGTCTGAAACACAGTGCAGCCATAAACTTAATGTGTGTGTATTTGTGTGAAAGGTTAATAACCCTTTGTCGTACAAAAAATCTTATAACCAAATGTGTTTTCTCCGCTGTAGGCCACGTACAGGAAGCCATCCTCATCCTTCTCCTTGTCGTAGAGCTGGCCCATAGTCAGGCTGCAACACACACATAAGCCACCAGATTTCAATTAGGGATGCACCCATCCACATTTTTTCACTCACGATCCAAACCCTGAATTTGTATATCTGCTGATACCGTTACTATTCCGATACCAAAGCTTGCTTCACTTTCATTGTTACTATTCAAATTATTGTTGATTTGATATGAGGCTGTAATGACCTCTTAACCGTTAACAACAACATTATGAGAGAACGTTAGGACGTTCGGCCGCACGGTGGTCTAGTGGTTTGCATGTTGGCCTACACAGTAACAATAAAAAAAAATTGGGAAGACCTGGGTTCGATTCTCCCTTGGGCATTTCTGTGTGGAGTTTGCATGTTCTCCCCGTGCGTGCGTGGGTTTTCTCCGGTACTCCGGTTTCCTCCCACAAAAAACATGCAGGTTAGGTTAATTGGCGACTCTAAATTGTCCATAGGTATGAATGTGAGTGTGAATGGTTGTTTGTCTATATGAGCCCTGCGATTGGCTGGCGACCTGTCCAGGGTGTACCCCACCTGTCGCCCAAAGTCAGCTGGGATAGGCTCCAGCATGCCCCTGCAGCCCTAATGAGGAGAAGCGGTATAGAAAATGGATGGATGGATGGCCTTTGCGGGAAAAAGTTTGGACACCCCTGATGTAAACCGTCATTACTCTTCAAACGGTCCTCCACTCGTAACAGCCATCGATCCCACAGTCCCGCATTTGAGCCGGGTCCACCGATCCCCACTAACAACGTTGAGCAGCACTAAGCAACGAGCCAAAATTCCAAGCTGTCACCTTGTTGTCCAGCGCAGCTCTTAAAAGGCGTCAGGGAGGGGCGTGAGGTTTGGAAGTAGGTCAGATAGATTCTTGAGATATGCTGCTCCGTACAACATGTGGACACCGACACTTATGAACCGTGTAAAACAAGAATGGGGGTCTGGTTTCTTTCCGTTCATGGAGACATCAATTCCAAACGTCTATAAAGCAGATGGACTGATAGCGTGTAACAAGTGTGTCAGTATTTGATACGAATACTAATAACGACAGTGTACGTACTATTTCTGTATGATCGGGGCTCTACTTCCACAGTGTGGTGTTGCTCTTACCTGGACTGCGGGACCGTTTTGTCAACAAAGAGGAAAATGGCTTTCTCAGAAGGTAACTGGATGCGTTTCCTGATGATCCACATGAACTGGGCCACGGTGATGTCAGAGGGCACCAGGTACTTCCTCTTATCAATGTCAACTATCTGGGAGCCACACACTTTCTCCACGATCACCTGAAGCGCAGACATAAAGACGTGCATCGACTTTACACACTATATCATCATTGAAGCATTTCGACTTAGATAGATTAGAGACTGAGTTCTATTATGAAATGTGGTGGTTAGCAAATAACACTGTCCACTACAGTGTTGGTGTTCGTCTGCCACCCATGAAATGTAACATGAAATCGGACATTTTGGAGTCGGCGCCGACCCAAAAACGTTACAAATCAACCAGTTGCACCGAGCCAGCTTTTGGAAAAATCCAGGAGTCGTACTTTAACGAGCTAATATTATGCTTACTTTGTCGCCGCAGACTGTCAGTCGCAAACTCACCGGCACTCTGTCTGGATATTTGTTGCGGATCTTTGCTGCCTCCACACATCGGTGCTCTGAGGAAGAGATATAAAGTATGAGTCGTGCCTCTTGGCAGCCTCAACAGTGTCTATAGTTAGTCCAAAACCCTGATAAGGCACGGTACAAAGCTAGTAAGGCCTTAAACTCAAAACTGTGCTGACAGCATTGTTTTGCAGTAATGATAGAGGATCTAATAGCAACATTATCCAATGGCAATTAGGAACTAACATCATCATGTACTTAAAATGACAGGTGCATATATGTTAACCAGCATGCATGCATTTGATAACCCATGCAGAATGAATAAGCAAAATCTCCATGACATAACATGTCTTCATAGCAATCCTTTACCGAGGGAATGGTCCTCTTTAAACATCCATTTCATCTTTGCTCGATCCCCGCACTGAGGCGTGACGCTAATGTCTAATTGGAGGTCCTTGAAAACAGCAGGAAATGTCTTAATGTTCAAACATTGCAGTCGACGGCGTTGAAAACAAAAACGTCAACAAAATAATTCCAGCCCGTTTGCTAAACGTCAGGTTTGTCTATCTGAGGTGACGTCACTGTCTGGCAGAGGATGGTGCTCCCTTCAGGTGCTCTCGCAAATTATCATTCTTTAAGTCAATCCTGTCTAGTATTTCGTGGAGCCCCGCGAGAGGACAGACAGACACAGGAAGTAAGGTATACACATACATACACACACACTTTTATACGTATATATAATTCTCTACACTATCTCGCTAATTTACACAGTCGTGTTAAAGTTGTGGTTGTACCGATACTACCTGAAGGCAGCATGAGCCTGCTGGCAGTCATGGAAACAGTGTGACGCTAAAGTGTATTGGACGCCTTTACAAAATCCGTTTGGGAAGTTTTACTCAAGTGTTTTGTTAGCCTACTTAAATGTCCTTTATTTAAACATCGTACGAATGTGTCTTTGGCTATCCGCTAGCGTGTTCTGAATGATCGTTTCGTTCGCCACTGCTACTGTACAACACGCCAGCCCGGTAGATGGCGGTAATGTACTTAACAAGATGGAGAAGAAGAACAAATAATTAGCCACTTTGCTAGCTTGAATCCGCTACCTACCCGGCTAGTTTGTTAATGAGACACAACGCGCGCGTTTTCCTTTAGACGTGCACGTACGTCAGCTATCGCCCGCTATGCCTTTTTATGAAGTTTACTCCCATCCTGCTTTAATTCGGTACAAAACCAGTCTTTACACCAGCGCCACCGCGTTTCTCGTTGCGGTCTTGTGCCTCACTTACATCCCACCGTTGCTGGTGGTGTATAGGAGCCAAGGTACAGAAAAGTGACGAACAATAAAAGGAACAAGTGGCAATTATATTTGTTTAACGCGTGGTCTTGCTCGTACTGCAGGTTTCTGGATCAAAAGGAGCACTTATGAAGAGCAGCCAGTTGTACGCTTCCAGTATGAGACTCTGCTGGTGGCTGCGACCAGTACAAGCGGGGATTATGTGGCCTGGAGCACCTCCCCTCATTTCAACAACATGCTGGGGAACAACCTGCGAATCCCTCTTGTCTCTGTGAGGTTTGCTCATGCACAACAGCTTTCACTTCGTTTAGACTGATGTGCTTTTTATGTGTGCGTGAACAGGTGAGAGAAGAGGACCAAAACCAGGATGGAAAGTTGGACCTTCTGATTTTTGAACTGCAGTTACCCCTGAAAGATGAGGAAAGTGTTTACAGTGTCCAACTGCTTCTGACCTTCAGCTACCAGCTCTTTGTGAGTATGCTGTTGAAATACCTCCGCTACAGGCAACAGTCGTGTCCAAAGTGTGTCCTAGAGTTTGTTTTTATTCTGAAAATAAACTAAATTTATTATTAATGAGCTACTGCCGTGTAACATATTCACAGCACATTCTAAAGATATGACTTAAGAAGAAAGGTTATTAAAAAAAAGGAAAAATCCACAGTAATTTTACAAGAATAAAGTCAAAATATTAAGAGAAAAAAGTTTCAATCTATTGAGAAAAAAGTCTTAATTTCATGAGAATAAAGTAGTTATGAGGAAAAATGTCATTTTAGAAGTTGACATTTTTTTTTCAAATTTAAGCTGTAGTTTGAGAAACAAAGTTGAAATTTTTGGAAAATTAGGTTGGGGGGGGAAAGGTTGTAATATCATGAGAATAAAGTCATATTATTACGAAAAGTAAATTTACTTCTCGTAAAGAAGAAAGTTGAAATATTTGTAAAACTATAAATAGGGATGTCCCTTATTGGCTTTTTTGCCGAGAAACAAAGTTGAAATTTTTGGAAAATTAGGTTGGAGGGAAAGGTTGTAATATCATGAGAATAAAGTCATAATATTACGAGAAGTAAATTTACTTCTTGTAAAGAAGAAAGTTGAAATATTTGTAAAATTATAAATAGGGATGTCCCTTATTGGCTTTTTTGCCGATAACCAATATGCCGATATTGTCAAACTCTTTATTTCCGATACCGATATCAGCCGATACCGATACAGATATGTGTAACATGACATATCTCCTGTGGTCGAATTAACATGTATCTGTTGTGAAGCTAATGGATACAGCATCAGCAATTAGCTTCACAGCGTGGCTGTAAACAACATTGTACAACATCTGAGCAATACTTGCAATTAGGCTAAGACTGTGACATATGTTTTAAAAGTTAACAGTGTAGCAATTTTTTTTTTTTGATCATCAAAAAGTCCAGGGAAGAAAATTAAGTGTCATACTTTTCATGTGGGCTTAGCACTCTTAGTGCAGCAAATTTTTCATTGGGGTGGCCAAGGTGAGACCATTACTCACATAGGGGTGGCAATAAGTTGATTCCCAAAATGTCTACATGGCCAGTGGGGTGGCCGCAGCCATCCCTGGCCACCACGTACATCTGCCACTGTGCAGCAGCATGCTGTATTGGTTTTTACGTCACACTACAAATTGCACACAGTAATTCCGGGCCAAAATTAATATATTTCGCACCATCAGATTTTAATGAAATTTCATCTGCAGATAGATATTAAAGTGAATTTATATCCTACATACATTATCTTGTCCTGAAGCTCCGATCCATGAGTTTGAAAGGCTTAAAGTTGGACTTAACATTCAAAGCCGTCGTATGACTCGAGGTGGTCCAACACTTGGTGTGAATCCGATGCGAAATTGAAGAGGAAAAGTAATCTACTTAGCAAACCTGTATATAATTAAAAATACTGTATGTATGGTGTGGAATTAACACTGCTGCCACAAGTGGCTGACTTTCAAGCAGCTCTGTTTGTTTATTCAAGCACATTTTAACGTGCCATGACAGCGACGATTGGCATCTGTGTGATTCCCTCTCTACCCATTGATATCGAGGCGGCCACGCCGAGGACTAGCAATGAAGTGGAGATTCAAGCTTTTGAATCAGCTGAAGTTTTACGAAAATAAACTCAAAACGTTAAAAGAAAAAAAGTTACATTTTTCCCCAAGATCATATTTCTCCTTTCTTACAGATAAATACTGTATGACATTTTTGGGTAGGAAGTTATTGTTGAAGTGGTAGCACTGTCTTACAATCCGGCCTGAGGTGAACACAAGGTAATATACTGCATTGACTAGCAGGATTACCCAGCACCCATCCGTTTACATGCTACATTAGTTATGTTACATGTTACCCATTTCTTGACAATCCGGCATTTGATGTCTGGCATAAATAAAGTAAAACCAACCTTTTATTACTTTCCCCATCGTGTTTTTCCAGACAAAGTCAACAGTGGTGATGCAGAGCCTGGCCTACGTGCAGCACTCCTCTTCTGTCCCTGGAGCTAAGCTCTTTATGAGCGGAGACCTGAGGCTGCAGCAGAGGACACCGCTGCCTCACCGCGGACTATTCAACATTTACAATGTGAGAGAAATGACTGGTTCATCTTTGTGCAAACATTTTTTTTAGAAGGTGCAAATACGCTGACCACCCACAACACAGTGACCGCTTGCACAACATTTAATGTTCACCTGTGCAACTGGCTTTTGAGTTGGCCTCTGGAGTTCGGGCTCGTAGCATCCTGTTGATGTTATAGAGTTCCACGCACTCCAGTATTCACATGTGTGGCATTGAATCGTAGGCTTCCTTGTTGTCAATCCAAGCAGTTCACAGGTTGGTGATTCTGGTCTAACCACTAGCTGGTGTTTTGCTCCTTTAGGGATTATTGACAGTATCTTTCTGATCCATATGCTTACACCCTTTAGTCTCCGCCTGATAGGAGCTTCCATGTGGTGCTGAGGAAGTTTTAGGTCGGTAGTTTGATGATGGGCTCCCATCTGCTGGTTCTTCATGGTGAGGACTTTGTGACCTTGGGTTAGCCACTCTGGGCGGGTCCTTGATGTTAGCTAAAATATGTTGTTAATCTGCCTTTCATTTTTAGTGGCTCAACTGGCAAAAGATTTCCATCTAAGTTTTAAAATGGTGCTCATATTTGCAGTGCTCCTTTGGACACACTCAGTGCTCTACTGTACCTGGAGCCTTCATTTCTAAATGCCATATTTGTATCAGTTTATTTATTGATTGATTTAATTTCAAATCCATTGTGGTGGTGTATACTGTAGGGGCAAAATCATGAAAAAATGCCACTGTCCAAACACTTGCATACGGTGTTCGCACGATAAGCGCGGGGGGATAGCTTCCCAAAATAGTATAATATATTTAAAATTCACAACACCAAATACAACACATGGGACCGAACACTCTGAAATAACCTACCTCGCACAGCTTTGAAGACGTGTTCGGCTTTCAGCCCAAACGGTTGATTTCCAAATTGTCCGTCTGTTGATATCTGCAGGGAATCTGTACAGCTTGAAACCCTTGTCATGTTTATTTGTGCATCCAAATGCACAACAACCCGGCATTTTTGGTGAATAAACAACAATACGGCCAAGAATACTGTTGTATTCTGTTGTATAAAGGCGAACACAAACGCGAATTTGGCCCCAAGATGGCTCCACGAGTCACGTGACTGTATTTTATCGACTCATGACGTAACTCTCTCTATGAAGGGACTCTAAAACCCCCTACCCCCCCCATCCTTTGGCAGATATGCAATGCCAGGATGATTTCTTCATGTTCATGTTTTTTGTCTTATTTTTTTTCAATCAAGGAGTCTGTGATTGACACCTCCAGCCCTTTTGCAAGTGCATACGACCTTGACAGCATCGTGAGGCGCTACCAGGAACGAAACTGTGAGTTTCAGAAAAGCTCGCAGTTAAGTAACACTGATTGAGTAAATAGACATGTATTTTGTTTATTGTTGACACTGTTGCTAATTGTTCTCTTTCTCTTCAACTTTTTCTTCAAAGTGACCACGGCCCTCTTCTGTCCCACACCAGTGTGGACCACAGGGCGGGCTGCTGGTTCTCCTTTCCTACTTAATGTAGAAATCCGCTACCCTGTGGAGGTAATTAGATATCCTTCCAAAAATACACTTCATTCTAAATTTTGCTTCATACTTGAAGAAAACCATGCAAATGTTGTCAGAGGTATGGAAACGTGGATTCACACCTGCAAACAATCAATGTTTAGCCTTTACAGTAGGCCCTCAGTTTCTTTCGTAGGACGGCGCAAGTCAAGTTTTAGTGTAAGTGGGAACTTGCATCGAAAGCAGGGGTGTCCAAACTTTTTTCCAGCGAGGGCTACATCGTGAAAAATGAAAGGATGCAAATTTGCATCTTTGATATTTTGTAAGGCAATTTATGCTTAGTATGCTTATGCTGATGCAGATATGCTGGAGTATATTCTCGTGAAATTGCAAACTTTTTTCTCATTTGATTACATCTTTTTTTACCTTAATATTTTGACTTTAATTCTTGTGAAATTACAGCTGTTCTTTCCATTTGTGCTGTTTTTTTCCCCCAATTATTTCAACTTTCCTCTGGTAAAGTTTCTTCTCGTAATTATGACTTTATTCCCATAATATTTTGACTTTATTATCATAATATTAGAAGTTTTTCACCATCCTAATTTTCCAAAAACTTGATTATTTTTGTTTGTTTTGCACATTACGTCAATTAAAAAGGAAAAAAAAACAAACACCTTTTTCCTTAAAATTTCAACTCGAAGGTACTGAAATGACATTATTTTCCCTCATAATATTACAAGTTTGTTCTTTTGAAATTTAGACTTTTTTTCCTCATTGGAATATGCGTTTTTTGTCATAATATTTTGACTTAATTGCCATGTTCCATAAAAAAAAAAAAAAAAATATATATATATATATATATATATATATATATATATATGTGTGTGTATATATGTGTGTGTATATATATATATATATATGTATGTATATGTATATACAGTATATATGTATATGTGTATATATATGTATGTATATATATATATATATATATGTGTGTGTGTGTGTGTGTATATATGTACATATGTGTATGTATATATGTGTGTATATATATGTATATATATATATATATATATGTGTGTGTGTATATATATGTACATATGTGTATGTATATATGTGTATATGTGTATATATATATATATACACACATGTATATATGTGTGTATATATATATATGTGTAATATATATATATATATATATGTGTGTGTATATATATATGTATGTATATATATATATATATATATATATATATATATATATATGTATATAAACTTTTCACTTAATATATTTACTTTATTGTAAAGTTAACTGCAGATTTATAAATCTCATAATAATAAATCATAAATTATATTTTTAGAATGTGCCACGGGCCAATTAAAAAAAAAAAAACCCAAAAACAATGGCAGCCCCCGGACTGCAGTTTGGACACCCCTGACCAAAGAGAACAGCAAAGTCACTCAAGCTGTGCACAGGACACATGAACAACAAGAGCTAAATGAAACTTTTCTTTGACGCACCTCACAAAGGTCTTGGGAGTCATGAAAGGAGTTAAAAAGCATAAAAAGCACAACAGTGATGTCATTCCTCAGTGTATCGCCATTCCAGTCCATTTTCTTCCGCCTGTGTATTTCTCTTTCTTTTTGTATGACATAAATAACGTCTTTATGTATGGTGTGACTCCCACAAGCTCACGTTTACCTTGACTGTTTCCCCGCACCTATCGCCCCGGCTTTTGGGAAACCATCAAGTTTGCCTGGATCCAATATGTCAGCGTTCTCCTGATCTTTCGCTGGCTTTTTGAGCGCATCCAGAAGTTTGTCTTCCAGAACCAGGTGCTAACCACCGTTCCGGTAACGCCTGGAAAACCTCACCAGCACTGACAGCGTGTGAGTTATGCAAACACGTCATATTTCCATAACTTCAACACAGCATAGGATTTTTTTTCTTAGTGTTTTAAAGAGGATAGGCACAGAATTGCTCGGCTCGAGCACAATCATCTGGAGGCTTTCAACACTGTTAATTTCAGCACAGTGACCAAAGTTAAATAATAAAGATGCCACCAAGCTTAAAAGGTTGGCGTGCAGGCTGCGTTCATTTTGTGGTCTTGCGACAGACATTCAGATGCTACTGTGTTTTTGAGGGTTTATTAACGATCCTTTACACTTTACTGCAGGGGTGTCCAAAGTATGGCCCTAGGGCCATTTGCAGCCTGCGGCACATTCTGGAAATATTTAACAAGAAAGCTGTTTGTTTGTTTTTTAAATGAAAAAAATCTGCAGTAATTTGACAAAAATAAAGTCAAAATATTAAGAGAAAAAAGTTGCAATCTAATGAGTCATTTTACAAGAATGTCGTACTATTATGAGGAAAAAAAAAACATAATTTTACGAGCATAAATTAAGAATATTAAGGGTGTTATTTTTTTTAAGTCATAATATGCTGGAAAAACAAAACAAAGTTGTAACTATTGGAAAATTAGATTGCAGAAAAAGTTACAATGTTGCAAGAATAAAGCCGTAATTACATGAAGAAAATTCACAGTAGTAGTTTATACACACAAAAACAACCGCAGAAATTTTAAAAAACAGCCGTAATTTTACAAGAATAAAAAGTTCTATTTTGCTGCGAAAAACGTAGCAATTTTACAAGAATAAGCTCGTAATGTTATGAGGGAAAAATAAAATCATTTTAGTGGCCTATGCTACTAGTTGGAGCCTAGGAAGTAGCCTTGGCTACTAAAATGACATTATTTTTCCTCATAATATTATGAGTTGGTTCTTGTAAAATTGTTACCTTTTTAAATGTTCATTTTTAGTTATTTTTTTAAAGTCAAATATATTCTGAAAAACAAAACAAAATGAATTTTTTTTTTATTTTGGGCAAATTAGGTTGTGGAAAAAAATCATGTTACGAGTAAAAATATTAGGGGAATACAGTCATAATTACGAGACGAAAATTTACAAGAATTCCTCCCACATTCCAAAAACATGCATGTTAGGTTAATTGGCGACTGTGACGATTGTCCATAGGTATGAATGTGAACATGAATGGTTGTTTGTCTATATGTGCCCTGCAATTGGCTGGCACCCAGTCCAGGGTGTACCCCGCCTGTCGCCCAAAGTCAGCTGGGATGGGCTCCAGCATACCCCCGCGACCCTCAAGAGGATAAGCGGCATGGAAGATGGATGGATGGATGAATATTTAGAGGAAACCTGAAATAGTTGGGGGGAAAAAAAACTGTAGAAATGGAAAAAAAACAGCTGTAATTTTACAACAATAAGGTCAAAATATTGAACCAGTCATATTCTAAGGAGAGAAAAGATGCAATTTCACAAGAAAAATGTAATGGAGGGAAAATAATGTCATTTAAGTAGCATAAAGTTGAAATATTAAAAAAAAAAGTGTGTTTTTTTAAAGTTGTAATATTCTGAGAAACAAACAAAACAAAGTTGTAATTTTTGGGAAATTAGGTTGCAGAAAAAGTTATTATGTTGACAGAATAAAGTAAAAATATTATGGGAATAAAGTCATAATTTTGAGAAAAAAATTTACAAAAAGAAAGTTGAAATAGTTGGTGGATGGGGGTGTGGGGACACCAGAAATGGAAAAAAAATCATTTGACAAGAATCAAGTCAAACCATTAAGAGGAAAAAAGTTGTACTCTAACGGAATAACGTTGAAATATTAAAGAAAAAATGTTTACAAAGAAAAATGTTTTTTTAAAGACATTGTGAGAAACAAAACAAAGTTGTAATTTTTGGAAAATTAGGATGGGAAAATGTTAGATTAAGGGAATAAAGTCATAATATTAGGAGAAGAACATTTATGAAGATGATTTAAGAAAGTTGAAATATTTTTAAAATTTAAAAAAATATTAAAAATGGGGGGGTGACTAAAGAGTGAAGACTTTTTTTTTTTTTTTTTCCCTTGAAATACGTTTTAGCACATCTTTACAAAACACCAAAGTGGCAAAGTTGCATCCTTTCATTTTTCACTATGTGGCCCATGCTGGAAAAAGTTTGGACACCCCTGGTTTGTGCATACACAATGCCTCATTCCATCGGCCAAATGCTGTGTGGTTCTGAAACACTATGGGATGATTGTGGTCAGCTGGTTTATATTAAGGTTTGTCAACGAGCGTATATATAACATGCATGCTAGTAGCTAAGTGTTACTTGTAGAAGCGGACTGTCTTATGTGCGGTCGGTAATGTTTTAGTTGAATATTTTTTACATTTTATGACGTAAAAGCTGCAAAAGTAAAGTGTACTCTTATAGAGTCAAAAGATTGCAGTGGTTTGATTTATTAAAAAAAAAAAAAAACTTTGCGCAGTGAATGATTTGAGTGGATGGATTACATGTCAACGTTGTGTAAATTGTTGTACATTCTTTTTTTGGACTGGATTAAATAAAGTTTAACTTAGCAGATCATTGTACCTCTTGGGGATGTTCTTCTCACTCACTGAAATATATTTATCCTTTTAATATTTCTATCAGCTGTATTTCAAGCAATGAGAGATGAGACTTGTATACTTATCTCTGACTAACCAAACACACTTATATTATTATTGTTGTAATTGTTTTTCCTCCATAACTCCCTGCCCCATTGGGTGTTTGTATTTGTATTTCTGGCATTGCATGTTGTGCATGCAGGGTGTGTTCAAATTGGGAAATGGCACGAGAGCTGACTTAAGCAGTACTGGACTTGTTCCACAGAATTAGATCATGTACCCCAGTCAACCACTTCCATCTGGGCAAAATACTTTGGAAAGTGGCACTCATCCATAACGTTCATCTGGAATGAACCTTTTAAAAGCGCCGTGTCCCAGGACAAGGGGCGGAGTGGTTGCATTTGCGTTGCTATAGTAACTGTTTGTGTCGGTGTGCATGTGATATACCGGAAGAACATTAGCTAAAGCAGGGGTTGCTCACACTTTTTCAGCCTGCGAGCTACTTTTTAAAATGACAAGTCCCAAAGATCTACCTCCTACTATAAATAAAGAACATATATATTTACTGTCTTTATAAATGAGTATTTATGTACATTGTACATGTATATCGGGGTGCACGCACTTTTTCAGTATGCAAGTTATGTCGACATGATCTATCGCTAACTGTAAAACATATAATTAATCAATAGTTGTGCATATAACCTGAGTAGTATTTCAGTCAAAATAGCTACACAGCGTTCCTTAGACACATACTTCATGTACTACATCCAGTTAGCATTTGCTATAAACATTCCCGTTTTACAAGAAATGAAAATGGTTATGCAAAAGACAATGCATCCGATGTCAAGGCAACATATTAAAAAGCTTTCAGCAACGGGCACGTTTTCCAATTCATCATGGAATAATAGTTTAAGAAAGGGAAGAGGAGAAAAACACACATTTCTACAGTGGAGTTCATGACGCGAAGCAAAGCCCTCAAACAGATGACTTTTTTTTCGTACATAACTAGCCGCTACAAGTGAACGCATAACTTTTGTTACAGATATAGGCATCTTACTGCTCTGTTAGTTTATCCATAATCGAAAGATGAAAGTTGCATCTCTGTGTGTAGTTTCTCATTAGTTCCTCACTAACTACTGTATTTTTCTGTACCTTATTGTAAAGTGAGACAATTTTTATAAACCGGAATGCCTGATCCCAAAGACGTGTTTATACATCTAAGTTTTTTTGTGCGAGAGTCAAAAAGATGTGATGACGCAAAAGCTCACTAAAAGATTTTAATTTCAGAGAAGTTGTAAGCCATAAAACGGCCACAAGTGCATTTGATAAGCGCTTGGGATAGATCTTTTGCATGTATTAACATGCTCAACAGCAAGGAGGAAGTGGAAGAGCATGGAGAAGTGTAGTATGCAAAAGGTTACGCATTGTCGGGAAATTTGTATGCACACACACACACATACAGGCGTGCACACGCGTGATCAGTTTAGTTCCAGTTCCAAATGTGAAAACTGTAAATAGTTCATGGTGTTATATTTGTAAATGAACTGTTATTTTGATGTAAAACAACCCTTTTTGTATTGTTTATGTTGTGACATACACCTGTAGTTGTTTAGATATTTGAGGTGTCACAAAAGCAAAAAATGTGTGTCAAAGTGAAAGTTATGCTTGAAATGTATCTTCACAAAAAGCTGTTTTTCTCCCTGTTCTTTTGGGAACTTATGTTTTCCTGAAATGTGTCTGTGTTTACTGCTGATTGCTAAAGAACGGAAAAAGGTAGAAACAAACTTTTTTTCTGATGAAAGGTGAGAGTCAAATCTTTATTTTGGTTGGTTCCATGGTTATACAATATTCTATGTGCCTTGAAAAATCAGTCAAAATTGTCTAAAATGGCCCCCACTCAAGGCTGAGATAGAATGAGTTAATTAACGCACGGGCACCATGGAAAGCCACGCCTTTTCTGACGGCAGACAGAGCCAGAGTGAGTGTGGCTTCCCAACAGAATCTGACGTACTTTTACAACTTATTCTGACATCACACATTAACAGCGGTGCAATTTTCAACAACACATACTGTATGTACAGTATCTCCAAATCACAAACTCGTCTCTTGTTCGTTAACGACAGAAGATTCATTCAAAGACACTCAGAACATCACGACAACATCCTCATGCGTGTATGTGTGGTCTAAATAGAAAGACATAAGTGGATATTCTTATCACTAACGTAACTCTTATTGTGGGAGTACGATTTGCTGCATTTAAGTGTGCTCGGAAATTGCAGAAAATCTACAGTACACTCAAAAAGCGTTCATCTTAAATGACATGTCGTCTTTGAACGCAACCTCTCACTGCAGTGTTGCCAACCTGCCGATTTTGTCGCTAGATCTGACGACATTTCAACCCCCCTTGACGACAAAAGCGACTCGTTAGGGAGTTTTCTAGTATGGTGAAAGCACATACTTTTATGCATTTTTTGTTCTCACTGAGCCGCGGCGGGTGCTGTTGACCGGTCCGCCGCAGCTAAATGCTGTTACCAGCCATGATGTGGAGCTCTACGCATCCAAAGTGCAGATTAATAGCTATTACATATATTCACCAGAAGAGTTTGCTACTCACGAACCACACTGAGTCATGTTAATGTGAGCCACAGAATAAACACAGAACTTCTCAATAGCCTACATGTGATGGGAGAACTTTGAAAGGTGCTGGCCGAGATAAAATATTAAAGATCATGTATTTTGATGAAATTGACAATTTCAAATTAACAAACCAAGAATCAAGTTAATTGTAGTTGTAAATGTTGTTACTAAGGTGTTTTTTTTTTACTCACTTTTATTGTCTCCTGCTTTTTTCCTACAGAATTTTACAACATCATATGCAAATGTATGCAATTTAGACGATGTCATCTAGCGACTTCTAGGACAGCTACTGTAGCTACTTTTCTGACTGAAAAGTTGTCAACGGTGCACGGTTGAAGTGCGATTCAAATGTCCTGCTACTATTAAAGATCGCTGTAATAGATTTTCAGACATGAGCTATATTTTAGCTTGATTTCAATTCGTTCGTTTGGAGCTGTTAATACATACATTTCATGACCGCCATTTATCTTTCTCTTTATAAATGCAGGAAACACGGGCATGTTTCACACATATTTGCAAATTGTGATGAATCATGATCTCTGTGTGGAGTTTGCATGTTCTCCCCGTGCGTGCGTGTATTTTCTCCGGGTACTCCGGTTTCCTCCCACATTCCAAAAACACGCATGTTAGGTTAATTGGCGACTAAATTGTCCATAGGTATGAATGTGAGTGTGAATGGTTGTTTGTCTATATGTGCCCTGCGACTGACTGGCGACCAGTCCAGAGTGTACCCTGCCTTTTGCCGGAAGTCAGCTGGGATAGGCTCCAGCATACCCATGACCCTAGTGAGGATAAGCGGCATAAAAAACGGTTTATCATGATTGATTTGTGTAAAAACTGATTCAAATGTTTAATCATTTGACAGCCCGTGTGTGTACATATACAGTATATAAATAAAAAATAAGGCATATAAAGTACAATGACATGAGATTTTTGGTGTGAGGAGAACCAGGAAACCATATACAGAGAGGTGACCCTTCACGCGACACTGTGAGTATTGTTTAGCTCGAAGAGACACTCCCTGTAGTCTCTTCTTCTACTATATGCTCATGTTGCTACTTCTAAAAGCCCAAATGGGGCACAGTCTGCCTGGACCCCAACACCACCCTCTGGCAGCTAAGAGCAGATGAGTCTGGCTTATACAGGAAGCAGGTGCATCCTGTTTAGTGTTTAGCATTTTCTCATTCTGGGTCATATTCTGAGAGAACAGTCTGTCTTTATTTGATTTTTCCCCCCGTTGCTGGGGCCTGAGCACCGAGCGATGACTGTGCTACTTGGTAGCACCACTTTTAATTAGCCCCAGCCAGTTTCACAGAGCGACACTAAATTTGGTGGCGATGTCTTATCATGAAAGCACAAAAATGTCTCAAGAACCCATGTTCCAAAACAGGAAGTCAGCCAATTTTATCTGAAGGAGTCATTTTGGGCAGAAACCAGAGAGTCGTAGTCTTAGGGACTGTGACCAAATGAAAATCGCGGATACTTGACAGTTGGGCGATGATATAGTGCGAACAAATTTAACCTGCGCCAGAGGATGTGGGCGGGGCATTGCAGCAAACTTTGATGGTCAATCTGATGATTCGCCACAAAACGTTTATAACTTGGCTTCACAAAGCCAGATCTTCATCATGATTTGTTTGATATGAAGATGACACCTCGAAGCTATCCAAACAAGTTTCCTTCCCACGTGCCCATCGACTCATGTGAACCCCGAGTCGTGTGCAGGCACGAAGGCCCGTCCAATGCTGCTCGCAGCTTTAATTGTGTATTTTTTTCTTTATAGTGACCGACGGGGGTAAACGCACAGCAACATCCAAACACTCCAAATACAGAAATGATCCAAAACCAAAAGCAGACAAACACCATAAAACACATGCTACGGGGATATACTGCAGGATCACAGAGAAATGCAAAAGAAAAATGCTGCAAGTTCACAGAGCAAAACGGAAATTAGCCATGCAGACGACAGGAAGGACGTTAGTCAGGCTACTAGGAAGACAGCCAGGCTACCAGGTGCACCAGATCTGAGGGATATCCATCTTTAAAGACATGAGCAGGATGTCCAGAAAATGTTTTACCTTTTTTTTCATGATCAGGACTGCATTTGATCAAAAGAAATGAAAAAAATATTACCGTCGTCCCTCGCCGCTTTGCGGTTCAAATTTTGCGGCCTCACTCTACCACGGTTTTTCCAAAATTCGTTAATTCATGGTTGAATCCAGCCTATTATTTTTACATATTCTTTGGTTAAACTAAGCACTTTCAAGCATAAAAACGGTTAAATTAACAAAAATGGGTGTCCACAAAAATGGGTGTCCAAAGTGCTGCCTGGGGGCCATTTTCAGCCCGCAATTGTTTTTTTTTTTTTTTTTTTGCACCACAGCACTTTCTAAAAATCTATTGTAACCATAAAAGTAAATATAGCAAAAATCAGCAGTCATTTTACTAGAATAAAGTCAAAATATTAACAATAAAAATCAGAAAAAGTTGTAATTTTACAAGCATAATTAGAAATATTTAAGGAAATATGTAATTTTTTTTACAGTAATATTATGTGAAACCAAACAACAAAGTTGTAATTTTTTGGGAAAAAAAAGGTTGCAGAAAAAGTTATGTTACAAGAATATAGCCAAAATATTATGGCAATAAATACATAATTACAAG